>NW_022265905.1:220000-285333 GCF_002021735.2 Oncorhynchus kisutch | reverse complement strand
CCCCCAGAGGTTATTAACCCTGTACACCCCACTACCCCCCCCCAGAGGTTATTAACCCTGTACACCCCACTACCCCCCCCCAGAGGTTATTAACCCTGTACACCCCACTACCCCCCCAGAGGTTATTAACCCTGTACACACCCCACTACCCCCCCAGGGGTTATTAACCCTGTACACCCCACTACCCCCCAGAGGTTATTAACCCTGTACACCCCACTACCCCCCCAGAGGTTATTAACCCTGTACACCCCACTACCCCAGAGGTTATTAACCCTGTACACCCCACTACCCCCCCCCCCCAGAGGTTATTAACCCTGTACACCCCACTACTCCCCCCCCAGAGGTTATTAACCTGTACACCCCACTACCCCCCCCCCAGAGGTTATTAACCCTGTACACCCACTACCCCCCCAGAGATGATTAACCCTGTACACCCCTACCCCCCCAGAGGTTATTAACCCTGTACACCCACTACCCCCCAGAGGTTATTAACCCTGTACCCCACTACCCCCCCAGAGGTTATTAACCCTGTACACCCCACTACCCCCCAGAGGTTATTAACCCTGTACACCCCACTACCCCCCCCCCCCAGAGGTTATTAAACCTGTACACCCCACTACCCCCCCAGAGGTTATTAACCCTGTAGACCCCACTACCCCCCCCCAGAGGCTATTAACCTGTACACACCCCACTACCCCCCAGAGGTTATTAACCTGTACACCCCACTACCCCCCCCCCCAGAGGTTATTAACCCTGTACACCCCACTACCCCCCCCCAGAGGTTATTAACCCTGTACACCCCACTACCCCCCCAGAGGTTATTAACCCTGTACACCCCACTACCCCCCCCCAGGGTTATTAACCCTGTACACCCCACTACCCCCCCAGAGGTTATTAACCCTGTACACCCCACTACCCCCCCCAGAGGTTATTAACCCTGTACACCCACTACCCCACCCCCCCCCAGAGGTTATTAACCCTGTACACCCACCCCACTACCCCACCCCCCCCAGGGTTATTAACCCTGTACACCCCACTACCCCCCCCCCCATTATTATAACCCTGTACACCCCACTACCTACCCCCCCCCCCCCCGAGGTTATTAACCCTGTACACCCACTACCCCCCCCCCCCCCCCCCCCCCCCCCCCCAGAGGTTATTAACCCTGTACACCCCACTACCCCCCCCAGAGGTTATAACCCTGTACACCCCACTACCCCCCCCAGGGTTATTAACCTGTACCACCCCACTACCCCCCCCCCCAGTGAGTTATTAACCCTGTACACCCCCACTACCCCCCCCCCAGAGGTTATTAACCCTGTACACCCCACTACCCCCCCCCCCAGAGGTTATTAACCCTGTACACCATGAAATGGTTTATCATCCCTCAATGGAAATTATTTTTTATCACAATAACCCATCATGACATAATACCCCAATAATGACATCACAATACCTCATAATGACATCATAATACCCCAATAATGACATCACAATACCTCATAATGACATAATACCCCAATAATGACATCACAATACCTCATAATGACATCACAATACCTCATAATGACAAAGATGAAAAAACAGGTTGAGAATTATTTCCAAAATGTATATAAAAACGAAACAGATCCTTTACATTTCCTGATGAAGCTTATTTCTCTCATGTTTTGTGCAACAATGTGTTTCCATCCCTGTTGGATTTCTGCTTTGATCCTCCATCCACTTGACAAACGTAGAATATCAAGAAGCTGATTAAACAGCATGATCATTACACAGGTGCACCTTGTGCTGGGGGACAAGGTGTCTCAACACAATGCCACAGATACCTCAAGTTGAGGGAGTAACTGGCATGCTGAGTGCAGGAATGTTCAACCAGAACTGTTGCCAGAGAATTTCATGTAAATTGCTCTACCATCTAGTCGCCTCTGTCGTTTTAGAGATGTCGGCCTCACAACCGCAGACCATGTGTAACCACGCCAGCCCAGGACCTCCACAATAGAAGAATTTCTGCACAAACTGTCAGAAAACCGTCTCAGGGAAGCTCATCTGCGTGCTCGTCATCCTCATCAGGTTCTGCAGTTCGGCTTCAGTGGGTAAATGCTCACCTTCGATGGTCACTGGCCTCGCTGGAGAAGTGTGCTCTTCACCGATGAATCCCTGTTTCAACTGCACCGGGCAGATGGCAGACTGTGTATGGCGTCGAGTGTACAAGAGGTTTGCTGATGTCAACGTTGTGAACAGAGGGCCCCATGGTGGAGGTGGGGTTATGGTGATGAGCAGACAGAAACTACCGACAACAAACACAATTGTATTTTATTGATGTCAATTTTATTTTTTTATGAAGCCTTTGTTTAACTAGTCAGATGAATGAACAGAGATACCGTGACGAGATCCTGAGGCCATTCATCCTCCTCCATCACCTCATGTTTCAGCATGATAATGAATGAACAGAGATACCGTGACGAGATCCTGAGGCACGTTGTCGTGTCATTCATCCTCCTCCATCACCTCATGTTTCAGCATGATAATGAATGAACAGAGATACCGTGACGAGATCCTGAGGCACGTTGTCGTGTCATTCATCCTCCTCCATCACCTCATGTTTCAGCATGATAATCTGGATCTGTACACAATTCCTGGAAGCTGAAAATGTCCCAGTTCTTCCAAGGCCTGCATACTCACCTGACATGTCACCCATAGAGCATGTTTGGGATGCTCTGGATCGATCTGTACGACAACGTCTTCCAGTTCCTCCATACTTACCAGACATGTCACCCATAGAGCATGTTTGGGATGCTCTGGATCGATCTGTACGACAACGTGTTCCAGTTCCTCCATACTTACCAGACATGTCACCCATAGAGCATGTTTGGGATGCTCTGGATCGATGTGTACGACAACGTGTTCCAGTTCCTCCATACTTACCAGACATGTCACCCATAGAGCATGTTTGGGATGCTCTGGATCGATCTGTACGACAACGTGTTCCAGTTCCTCCATACTTACCAGACATGTCACCCATAGAGCATGTTTGGGATGCTCTGGATCGATGTGTACGACAACGTGTTCCAGTTCCTCCATACTTACCAGACATGTCACCCATAGAGCATGTTTGGGATGCTCTGGATCGATGTGTACGACAACGTGTTCCAGTTCCTCCATACTTACCAGACATGTCACCCATAGAGCATGTTTGGGATGCTCTGGATCGATGTGTACGACAACGTGTTCCAGTTCCTCCATACTTACCAGACATGTCACCCATAGAGCATGTTTGGGATGCTCTGGATCGATCTGTACGACAACGTGTTCCAGTTCCTCCATACTTACCAGACATGTCACCCATAGAGCATGTTTGGGATGCTCTGGATCGATCTGTACGACAGCAAGTTCCAGTTCCCACCAATATCCAGCAACTTCACACGGCCATTGAAGAGGAGTGGGACAGCATTCCACAGAACACAATCAACAGCCTGATCAACTCTATGGGAAGGAGATGTGTCACGCTGCATGAGGCAAACGGTCACACCAGATACTGACTGGTTTTCTGATCCACGCCCTACTTTAGTTAAGGTATCTGTGACCAAAGAATTCATATGTGAAATCCATAGATCAGTGACCTAATCAATTTAATTGACTGCTATGAACTGTAGCTCAATCTTTGAAATCCTTTTCATGTTGCGTTTATATTTGTTCAGCGTAGATCATCAGATAACTATTTCATACGATGTGATTGGCTGAGATCCGGCAGAAACTGGACCAATGTGTTGCGGTCAGTGATAATGACCATCTCAGTACTGTACCACACCCCGTTCAGTCCCCAGAAACTGGACCAATGTGTTGCGGTCAGTGATAATGACCATCTCAGTACTGTACCACACCCCGTTCAGTCCCCCCCCACACATACACACACCGTGACCCCTGCAACGCTCCCACAGAACACACACACCACAGTAATGATGTGGTCTCCCTTTGTGAGAGGAATACAGAGCTCAATGGGACTTCCTGGAGGGATACAGAACTCAATGGGACTTCCTGGAGGGATACAGAGCTCAATGGGACTTCCTGGAGGAATACAGACCTCAATGGGACTTCCTGGAGGGATACAGAGCTCAATGGGACTTCCTGGAGGGATACAGAGTACTCCAGAACTCAATGGGACTTCCTGGAGGGATACAGACCTCAATAACAGAGGGATACAGAGCTCAATGGGACTTCCTGGAGGGATACAGAGCTTAATGGGACTTCCTGGAGGGATACAGTCCTCAATGGGACTTCCTGGAGGGATACAGACCTCAATGGGACTACCTGGAGGAATACAGACCTCAATGGGACTTCCTGGAGGGATACAGTCCTCAATGGGACTTCCTGGAGGGATACAGAGTACTCCTGACCTCAATGGGACTTCCTGGAGGGATACAGAGATCAATGGGACTTCCTGGAGGGATACAGACCTCAATGGGACTTCCTGGAGGGATACAGACCTCAATAACAGAGGGATACAGACCTCAATGGGACTTCCTGGAGGAATACAGAGCTCAATGGGACTTCCTGGAGGGATACAGACCTCAATAACAGAGGGATACAGAGATCAATGGGACTTCCTGGAGGGATACAGACCTCAATAACAGAGGGATACAGAGCTCAATGGGACTTTCTGGAGGGATACAGACCTCAATAACAGAGGGATACAGAGATCAATGGGACTTCCTGGAGGGATACAGACCTCAATAACAGAGGGATACAGAGCTCAATGGGACTTTCTGGAGGGATACAGACCTCAATAACAGAGGGATACAGAGATCAATGGGACTTCCTGGAGGGATACAGACCTCAATAACAGAGGGATACAGAGCTCAATGGGACTTTCTGGAGGGATACAGACCTCAATAACAGAGGGATACAGAGATCAATGGGACTTCCTGGAGGGATACAGACCTCAATAACAGAGGGATACAGAGCTCAATGGGACTTCCTGGAGGGATACAGAGCTCAATGGGACTTCCTGGAGGGATACAGAGCTCAATGGGACTTCCTGGAGGGATACAGAGCTCAATGGGACTTCCTGGAGGGATACAGAGCTCAATGGGACTTCCTGGAGGGATACAGAGCTCAATGGGACTTCCTGGAGGGATACAGAGCTCAATGGGACTTCCTGGAGGGATACAGAGCTCAATGACAAAGGGAGAATTACAGCAGAGACACAACAGGAAGGAGGAAGTTTAATAGTTTATTTAATCCAATAAAATCACATTTTTCATTCAGGTTGATGATAGGAATTCCTTCTGTCTCTAAACCTGTTGATCTACATGTCCACTACTCTGATACATTACTGATTACACTAGGCAGCTAACACGCAACCTGACCTCTGACCTCTCTACCCTATCTGACCTGGGACTCTACGAGGTGTTGGCCTCCTGGTTGATGAGGGCACTGAGGTCCAGTCTGGTTTTGTCCAAAGCTGCCGTCTTGGCCCGGCGGGATGGACGGGGGTACCGGCACCGAGTCTGAACATTCTCCCCATCACTATGGAGGGAGAGGAGAGGAAGAGGGGGAGGGAGACAGATGGAGAGGAGGGAGAGGCAGATGGAGAGGATGAGGGGGAGGGGCAGGGAGACAGATGGAGAGGAGGAGGGGGAGGGAGACCGATGGAGAGGAGGAGAGAGACCGATGGAGAGGAGGAGAGAGACCGATGGAGAGGAGGAGGGGGAGGGAGACCGATGGAGAGGAGGAGGGGCAGGGAGACAGATTGAAAGGAGGGAGACAGGGGGAGGGAGACAGATGGAGAGGAGGAGGGAGACAGATGGAGAGGAGGAGGGAGAGAGATGGAGAGGAGGGAGAGGAGGAAGGGGAGGGAGACAGATGGAGAGGAGGGGGAGGGAGACAGATGGAGAGGAGGGAGAGGAGGAGGGGGAGGGAGACAGATGGAGAGGAGGAGGGAGACAGATGGAGAGGAGGAGGGGGAGGGAGACAGATGGAGTGGAGGAGGGAGACAGATGGAGAGGAGGAGGGGGAGGGAGACAGATGGAGAGGAGGGAGAGGAGGAGGGGGAGGAGACAGATGGAGAGGAGGGAGAGGAGGAGGGGAGGGAGACAGATGGAGAGGAGGAGGGAGACAGATGGAGAGGAGGAGGGGGAGGGAGACAGATGGAGTGGAGGAGGAGGGAGACAGATGGAGAGGAGGAGAGGATGAGGGGGAGGGGCAGGGAGACAGATGGAGAGGAGGAGGGGGAAGGAGACAGATGGAGAGGAGGAGGGAGGCAGGTGGAGAGGAGGAGGAGGGAGACGGACAGAGAGGAGGAGGGAGACGAAGAGGAGGGGGAGACGGAGAGGAGGAGACGGAGAGGAGGAGGAGGGAGACGGAGAGGTGGGAGAAATTAAAGGTGATATACAGAACGAATCCATTTAAACATTCAGTGACGATTAAGCACACTTCTCCCCTCCTCTCACCTCTCCTCGGAGGACTCTGCCGATCTGCTGGACTTCTTGGCTCCTTTGGCTGTGGAGGGTTTCCTCTGACCTACACACACACACACACACACACACACGATCAACTGTTAGTGGTGCTCAACCGTGTCAGAGGTTAGCAGGAGGTGTGTAAGATGGGGTAATACCTCTCCTGGGCCTCTTGGCAGACTGGTCCAGGTCCTGGTTGGCAGCCTCTGTAGAGATGAAGACTTAGGAGTTACACCTCTCTCTCTCCATGTCATCTGATTCAGTCTAACAGTAACATGACCCACTACCCTCAGTAGTAGTCTCCTCTCTCTCTACCCTCAGTAGTAGTCTCCTCTCTCTTTCTCTCTACCCTCAGTAGTAGTCTCCTCTCTCTCTCTCTCTCTACCCTCAGTATTAGTCTCCTCTCTCTCTCTACCCTCAGTAGTAGTCTCCTCTCTACCCTAAGTAGTTGTCTCCTCTCTCTCTACCCTCAGTAGTAGTCTCCTCTCTCTCTCTACCCTCAGTAGTAGTCTCCTCTCTCTCTCTCTACCCTCAGTAGTAGTCTCCTCTCTCTCTCTCTACCCTCAGTAGTAGTCTCCTCTCTCTCTCTCTACCCTCAGTAGTAGTCTCCTCTCTCTCTCTCTACCCTCAGTAGTAGTCTCCTCTCTCTCTCTACCCTCAGTAGTAGTCTCCTCTCTCTCTCTCTCTCTCTCTCTCTCTCTACCCTCAGTAGTAGCCTCCTCTCTCTCTACCCTCAGTAGTAGTCTCCGCTCACTCTCTACCCTCAGTAGTAGTCTCCTCTCTCTCTACCCTCAGTAGTAGTCTCCGCTCTCTCTCTACCCTCAGTAGTAGTCTCCGCTCTCTCTACCCTCAGTAGTAGTCTCCGCTCTCTCTCTACCCTCAGTAGTAGTCTCCGCTCTCTCTCTACCCTCAGTAGTAGTCTCCGCTCTCTCTCTACCCTCAGTAGTCTCCGCTCTCTCTCTACCCTCAGTAGTAGTCTCCTCTCTATACCCTCAGTAGCCTCCTCTCTCTCTACCCTCAGTAGTAGTCTCCTCTCTATACCCTCAGTAGCCTCCTCTCTCTATACCCTCAGTAGCCTCCTCTCTCTCTACCCTCAGTAGTAGTCTCCTCTCTCTCTACCCTCAGTAGTAGTCTCATCTCTCTACCCTCAGTAGTAGTCTCATCTCTCTACCCTCAGTAGTAGCCTCCTCTCTCTCTCTACCCTCAGTGGTAGTCTCCTCTCTCTCTACCCTCAGTAGTAGTCTCCTCTCTCTCTCTACCTCAGTAGTAGTCTCCTCTCTCTCTCTCTCTCTCTCTACCCTCAGTAGTAGTCTCCTCTCTCTTTACCCTCAGTAGTAGTCTCCTCTCTCTCTACCCTCAGTAGTAGTCTCCTCTCTCTCTATCCTCAGTAGTAGTCTCCGCTCTCTCTCTACCCTCAGTAGTACTCTCTCTCTACCCTCAGTAGTAGTCTCCGCTCTCTCTCTACCCTCAGTAGTAGTCTCCTCTCTATACCCTCAGTAGCCTCCTCTCTCTCTACCCTCAGTAGTAGTCTCCTCTCTCTCTCTACCTCAGTAGTAGTCTCCTCTCTCTCTCTACCTCAGTAGTAGTCTCCTCTCTCTCTCTCTCTACCCTCAGTAGTAGTCTCCTCTCTCTTTACCCTCAGTAGTAGTCTCCGCTCTCTCTCTACCCTCAGTAGTAGTCTCCTCTCTCTCTCTACCCTCAGTGGTAGTCTCTTCTCTCTCTACCTCAGTAGTAGTCTCCTCTCTCTCTACCCTCAGTAGTAGTCTCCTCTCTCTCTACCCTCAGTAGTAGTCTCCTCTCTCTCTACCCTCAGTAGTAGTCTTCTCTCTCTCTCTACCTCAGTAGTAGTCTCCTCTCTCTCTCTCTCTCTCTCTCTCTCTCTCTACCCTCAGTGGTAGTCTCCTCTCTCTCTACCCTCAGTAGTAGTCTCCTCTCTCTCTACCCTCAGTAGTAGTCTCCTCTCTCTCTACCCTCAGTAGTAGTCTCCTCTCTCTCTCTACCATCAGTAGTAGTCTCCTCTCTCTTTACCCTCAGTAGTAGTCTCCTCTCTCTCTACCCTCAGTGGTAGTCTCCTCTCCCTTTACCCTCAGTAGTAGTCTCCTCTCTCTCTCTACCCTCAGTAGTAGTCTCCTCTCTCTCTACCCTCAGTAGTAGTCTCCTCTCTCTCTACCCTCAGTAGTAGTCTCCTCTCTCTCTACCCTCAGTAGTAGTCTCCTCTCTCTCTCTACCATCAGTAGTAGTCTCCTCTCTCTCTCTACCCTCAGTAGTAGTCTCCTCTCTCTCTACCCTCAGTAGTAGTCTCCTCTCTCTCTACCCTCAGTAGTAGTCTCCTCTCTCTCTACCCTCAGTAGTAGTCTCCTCTCTCTACCCTCAGTAGTAGTCTCCTCTCTCTACCCTCAGTAGTAGTCTCCTCTCTCTACCCTCAGTAGTAGTCTCCTCTCTCTTTACCCTCAGTGTTGACATCTACAGGCTGTAATGTCGTAGTGCTGAGATCTGGTTGGTTGTTGGAGTCCTGCAGTTGTCCAATCAGCTTCTCCACAGCACGCAGAGCGATACGATCCTTCACCTCCTACACAGACATGAGTTAGTTTGGTGTCATCAGGAAATGTGTGTGGTGTAACAGGGTCACCAGGTGTTGTAACAGGGTCACCAGGTGTTGTGTTGTAACAGGGTCACCAGGTGTTGTTGTCAGTACTGTACCTGTGTAACCTGTTGTAACAGGGTCACCAGGTCTCTAGTCGTGTTGCCGTCAGCACTGAGCTCCAGACTGTTCAGTACTTTGGCGTAGAGACGGACTTCGGGAGCTGACGGGTCCTTCAGCATCTCACCACACACACGCACTGCCAGGTAGTCATGGACACACACCTCCTGAGCGCGCACACACACACACGTTTAGCCTCCAGAGAACACACTTCAGACAAAGGGATGAGACCAGTAATTCATATATTGTGATTCTCATGATTCTACATGTATTGTGATTCTACGTGTATTGTGATTCTACGTGTATTGTGATTCTACATGTATTGTGATTCTACATGTATTGTGATTCTATGTGTATTGTGATTCTACATGTATTGTGATTCTACGTGTATTGTGATTCTACATGTATTGTGATTCTACGTGTATTGTGATTCTACATGTATTGTGATTCTATGTGTATTGTGATTCTACATGATTCTACATGTATTGTGATTCTATGTGTATTGTGATTCTACATGATTCTACATGTATTGTGATTCTACATGTATTGTGATTCTACATGTATTGTGATTCTATGTGTATTGTGATTCTACGTGATTCTACATGTATTGTGATTCTACATGTATTGTGATTCTACATGTATTGTGATTCTATGTGTATTGTGATTCTAATGATTCTACATGTATTGTGATTCTATGTGTATTGTGATTCTACATGTATTGTGATTCTACATGTATTGTGATTCTATGTGTATTGTGATTCTAATGATTCTACATGTATTGTGATTCTATGTGTATTGTGATTCTACATGTATTGTGATTCTACGTGTATTGTGATTCTATGTGTATTGTGATTCTACATGTATTGTGATTCTACATGATTCTACATGTATTGTGATTCTATGTGTATTGTGATTCTACGTGTATTGTGATTCTACATGTATTGTGATTCTACATGTATTGTGATTCTACGTG
Source organism: Oncorhynchus kisutch (assembly GCF_002021735.2). NCBI lineage: Eukaryota > Metazoa > Chordata > Actinopteri > Salmoniformes > Salmonidae > Oncorhynchus > Oncorhynchus kisutch. The sequence continues at coordinate 275,204 of NW_022265905.1, read as the reverse complement.
TATTGTGATTCTACGTGTATTGTGATTCTACATGTATTGTGATTCTACGTGTATTGTGATTCTATGTGTATTGTGATTCTACATGTATTGTGATTCTACATGATTCTACATGTATTGTGATTCTATGTGATTCTACATGTATTGTGATTCTCATGATTCTACATGTATTGTGATTCTACGTGTATTGTGATTCTACGTGTATTGTGATTCTACGTGTATTGTGATTCTACATGTATTGTGATTCTCATGATTCTACATGTATTGTGATTCTACGTGTATTGTGATTCTACGTGTATTGTGATTCTACGTGTATTGTGATTCTATGTGTATTGTGATTCTACGTGTATTGTGATTCTCATGATTCTACATGTATTGTGATTCTCATGATTCTATGTGTATTGTGATTCTACGTGTATTGTGATTCTACATGATTCTACATGTATTGTGATTCTACATGTATTGTGATTCTACATGTATTGTGATTCTACGTGTATTGTGATTCTACATGTATTGTGATTCTACATGTATTGTGATTCTACGTGTATTGTGATTCTACGTGTATTGTGATTCTACGTGTATTGTGATTCTACATGATTCTACATGTATTGTGATTCTACATGTATTGTGATTCTACATGTATTGTGATTCTACATGTATTGTGATTCTACATGTATTGTGATTCTATGTATATTGTGATTCTATGTGTATATTGATTCTACATGTATTGTGATTCTACATGTATTGTGATTCTATGTATATTGTGATTCTATGTGTATTGTGATTCTACATGTATTGTGATTCTATGTATATTGTGATTCTATGTGTATTGTGATTCTACATGTATTGTGATTCTAATGATTCTACATGTATTGTGATTCTACATGTATTGTGATTCTACATGTATTGTGATTCTATGTGTATTGTGATTCTATGTGTATTGTGATTCTACATGTATTGTGATTCTACATGTATTGTGATTCTACATGTATTGTGATTCAACGTATATTGTGATTCTATGTGTATTGTGATTCTATGTATATTGTGATTCTATGTATATTGTGATTCTACGTGTATTGTGATTCTACATGTATTGTGATTCTACATGTATTGTGATTCTACATGTATTGTGATTCTATGTATATTGTGATTCTATGTGTATTGTGATTCTACATGTATTGTGATTCTAATGATTCTACATGTATTGTGATTCTATGTGTATTGTGATTCTATGTGTATTGTGATTCTACATGTATTGTGATTCTAATGATTCTACATGTATTGTGATTCTACATGTATTGTGATTCTACGTGTATTGTGATTCTACGTGTATTGTGATTCTACATGTATTGTGATTCTATGTGTATTGTGATTCTATGTGTATTGTGATTCTACATGTATTGTGATTCTACGTGTATTGTGATTCTACGTGTATTGTGATTCTACGTGTATTGTGATTCTATGTGTATTGTGATTCTACATGTATTGTGATTCTCATGATTCTACATGTATTGTGATTCTATGTGTATTGTGATTCTATGTGTATTGTGATTCTCATGATTCTACATGTATTGTGATTCTACATGTATTGTGATTCTATGTGTATTGTGATTCTAATGATTCTACGTGTATTGTGATTCTATGTGTATTGTGATTCTATGTGTATTGTGATTCTACATGTATTGTGATTCTACATGTATTGTGATTCTACATGTATTGTGATTCTATGTGTATTGTGATTCTCATGATTCTACATGTATTGTGATTCTACATGTATTGTGATTCTATGTGTATTGTGATTCTAATGATTCTACGTGTATTGTGATTCTATGTGTATTGTGATTCTGTGTATTGTGATTCTATGTGTATTGTGATTCTATGTGTATTGTGATTCTATGTGTATTGTGATTCTATGTGTATTGTGATTCTATGTGTATTGTGATTCTCATGATTCTACATGTATTGTGATTCTACATGTATTGTGATTCTATGTGTATTGTGATTCTCATGATTCTACATGTATTGTGATTCTATGTGTATTGTGATTCTATGTGTATTGTGATTCTATGTGTATTGTGATTCTCATGATTCTACATGTATTGTGATTCTATGTGTATTGTGATTCTATGTGTTAGAGGTCACTATCACTATTATATAGATGTTATATTAAATATTACCTGTGTGTTAGAGGTCTGTATATCTATGGACCCCCCTCCATCACTATTATATAGATGTTATATTAAATATTACCTGTGTGTTAGAGGTCTGTATATCTATGGACCCCCCCCCCCCCTCCATCACTATTATATAGATGTTATATTAAATATTACCTGTGTGTTAGAGGTCTGTATATCTATGGACCCCCCCCCCCCCCCCACGTCACTATTATATAGATGTTATATTAAATATTACCTGTGTGTTAGAGGTCTGTATATCTATGGACCCCCCTCCATCACTATTATATAGAGGTTATATTAAATATTACCTGTGTGTTAGAGGTCTGTATATCTACCCCCCCATCACTATTATATAGAGGTTATATTAAATATTACCTGTGTGTTAGAGGTCTGTATATCTATGGACCCCCCCCCATCACTATTATATAGAGGTTATATTAAATATTACCTGTGTGTTAGAGGTCTGTATATCTATGGACCCCCCCCCCCCTCCCATCACTATTATATAGAGGTTATATTAAATATTACCTGTGTGTTAGAGGTCTGTATATCTATGGACCCCCCCCCATCACTATTATATAGAGGTTATATTAAATATTACCTGTGTGTTAGAGGTCTGTATATCTATGGACCCCCCCATCACTATTATATAGAGGTTATATTAAATATTACCTGTGTGTTAGAGGTCTGTATATCTATGGACCCCCCCCATCACTATAATATAGAGGTTATATTAAATATTACCTGTGTGTTAGAGGTCTGTATATCTATGGACCCCCCCCCATCACTATTATATAGATGTTATATTAAATATTACCTGTGTGTTAGAGGTCTGTATATCTATGGACCCCCCCCCATCACTATAATATAGAGGTTATATTAAATATTACCTGTGTGTTAGAGGTCTGTATATCTATGGACCCCCCCCCTCCCATCACTATAATATAGAGGTTATATTAAATATTACCTGTGTTAGAGGTCTGTATATCTATGGACCCCCCCCCCCCCCCCCCCCACGTCACTATTATATAGAGGTTATATTAAATATTACCTGTGTGTTAGAGGTCTGTATATCTATGGACCCCCCCCCATCACTATTATATAGATGTTATATTAAATATTACCTGTGTGTTAGAGGTCTGTATATCTATGGACCCCCCCCACCCCCACCACTATTATATAGAGGTTATATTAAATATTACCTGTGTGTTAGAGGTCTGTATATCTATGGACCCCCCCCACCCCCACCACTATTATATAGAGGTTATATTAAATATTACCTGTGTGTTAGAGGTCTGTATATCTATGGACCCCCCCCCCATCACTATTATATAGATGTTATATTAAATATTACCTGTGTGTTAGAGGTCTGTATATCTATGGACCCCCCCCATCACTATTATATAGATGTTATATTAAATATTACCTGTGTGTTAGAGGTCTGTATATCTATGGACCCCCCCCCATCACTATAATATAGATGTTATATTAAATATTACCTGTGTTAGAGGTCTGTATATCTATGGACCCCCCCCACCCCCACCACTATAATATAGATGTTATATTAAATATTACCTGTGTTAGAGGTCTGTATATCTATGGACCCCCCCCCCCTCCCATCACTATTATATAGATGTTATATTAAATATTACCTGTGTGTTAGAGGTCTGTATATCTATGGACCCCCCCCCATCACTATTATATAGAGGTTATATTAAATATTACCTGTGTGTTAGAGGTCTGTATATCTATGGACCCCCCCCCCCCCCCCCATCACTATTATATAGATGTTATATTAAATATTACCTGTGTGTTAGAGGTCTGTATATCTATGGACCCCCCCCCCCATCACTGTTGTAGAAATGTTATCAGGTTATATGAAATATTACCTGTGTGTCTCCAGGCTTTATGAGAGAGCTGGGCCGTGTCAGCTCCACCAGCAGCTCTGCTACGTTGGTGACGTCCACCTCGGCCAATGGAGACGTAGCCGGAGCATTCAGCAGGGTCTGGAGGGTGGGCAGGAAGCACTCCTCCACACACTCCTGGTGGGCCCTGAACACACAGTCAGTAAACACACTGCTGGTGGGCCCTGAACACACACAGTCAGTAAACACACTGCTGGTGGGACCTGAACACACACACAGTCAGTAAACACACTGCTGGTGGGACCTGAACACACACACACACAGTCAGTAATCACACTGCTGGTGGGCCCTGAACACACACACACACAGTCAGTAAACACACTCCTGGTGGGCCCTGAACACACACACAGTCAGTAAACACACTGTTGGTGGGCCCTGAACACACACAGTCAGTAAACACACTGCTGGTGGGCCCTGAACACACACACAGTCAGTAAACACACTGCTGGTGGGCCCTGAACACACACACAGTCAGTAAACACACTCCTGGTGGGCTCTGAACACACACACAGTCAGTAAACACACTCCTGGTGGGCCCTGAACACACACACACACACAGTCAGTAAACACACTCCTGGTGGGCCCTGAACACACACAGTCAGTAAACACTCCTGGTGGGCCCTGAACACACACACAGTCAGTTAACACACTGCTGGTGGGCCCTGAACACACACACAGTCAGTAAACACACTGCTGGTGGGCCCTGAACACACACAGTCAGTAAACACACTGCTGGTGGGCCCTGAACACACACAGTCAGTAAACACACTCCTGGTGGGCCCTGAACACACAGTCAGTAAACACACTCCTGGTGGGCCCTGAACACACACAGTCAGTAAACACACTCCTGGTGGGCCCTGAACACACACACAGTCAGTAAACACACTCCTGGTGGGCCCTGAACACACACACAGTCAGTAAACACACTGCTGGTGGGCCCTGAACACACACACAGTCAGTAAACACACTGCTGGTGGGCCCTGAACACACACAGTCAGTAAACACACTCCTGGTGGGCCCTGAACACACACACAGTCAGTAAACACACTCCTGGTGGGCCCTGAACACACACACAGTCAGTAAACACACTCCTGGTGGGCCCTGAACACACACACAGTCAGTAAACACACTCCTGGTGGGCCCTGAACACACACACAGTCAGTAAACACACTCCTGGTGGGCCCTGAACACACACAGTCAGTAAACACACTGCTGGTGGGCCCTGAACACACACACAGTCAGTAAACACACTGCTGGTGGGCCCTGAACACACACACAGTCAGTAAACACACTGCTGGTGGGCCCTGAACACACACACAGTCAGTAAACACACTGCTGGTGGGCCCTGAACACACACAGTCAGTAAACACACTGCTGGTGGGCCCTGAACACACACACAGTCAGTAAACACACTGCTGGTGGGCCCTGAACACACACAGTCAGTAAACACACTCCTGGTGGGCCCTGAACACACAGTCAGTAAACACACTCCTGGTGGGCCCTGAACACACACAGTCAGTAAACACACTCCTGGTGGGCCCTGAACACACACACAGTCAGTAAACACACTCCTGGTGGGCCCTGAACACACACACAGTCAGTAAACACACTGCTGGTGGGCCCTGAACACACACAGTCAGTAAACACACTGCTGGTGGGCCCTGAACACACACAGTCAGTAAACACGCTCCTGGTGGGCCCTGAACACACTCCTGGTGGGCCCTGAAAACACTCCTGGTGGGCCCTGAACACAGTCAGTAAACACACTCCTGGTGGGCCCTGAACACACACAGTCAGTAAACACACTCCTGGTGGGCCCTGAACACACAGTCAGTAAACACACTCCTGGTGGGCCCTGAACACACACAGTCAGTAAACACACTCCTGGTGGGCCCTGAACACACACAGTCAGTAAACACACTGCTGGTGGGCCCTGAACACACACAGTCAGTAAACACACTCCTGGTGGGCCCTGAACACACACAGTCAGTAAACACACTCCTGGTGGGCCCTGAACACACACAGTCAGTAAACACACTCCTGGTGGGCCCTGAACACACACAGTCAGTAAACACACTCCTGGTGGGCCCTGAACACACACAGTCAGTAAACACACTCCTGGTGGGCCCTGAACACACACAGTCAGTAAACACACTCCTGGTGGGCCCTGAACACACACAGTCAGTAAACACACTCCTGGTGGGCCCTGAACACACACAGTCAGTAAACACACTCCTGGTGGGCCCTGAACACACACACAGTCAGTAAACACACTCCTGGTGGGCCCTGAACACACACAGAGTCAGTAAACACACTCCTGGTGGGCCCTGAACACACACACAGTCAGTAAACACACTGCTGGTGGGCCCTGAACACACACAGTCAGTAAACACACTCCTGGTGGGCCCTGAACACACACAGTCAGTAAACACACTCCTGGTGGGCCCTGAACACACACAGTCAGTAAACACACTCCTGGTGGGCCCTGAACACACACACAGTCAGTAAACACACTGCTGGTGGGCCCTGAACACACACAGTCAGTAAACACACTCCTGGTGGGCCCTGAACACACACAGTCAGTAAACACACTCCTGGTGGGCCCTGAACACACACAGTCAGTAAACACACTGCTGGTGGGCCCTGAACACACACACAGTCAGTAAACACACTGCTGGTGGGCCCTGAACACACACACAGTCAGTAAACACACTGCTGGTGGGCCCTGAACACACACACTCAGTAAACACACTGCTGGTGGGCCCTGAACACACACACAGTCATTAAACACACTCCTGGTGGTCCCTGAACACACACACAGTCAGTAAACACACTGCTGGTGGGCCCTGAACACACACAGTCAGTAAACACACTGCTGGTGGGCCCTGAACACACACAGTCAGTAAACACGCTCCTGGTGGGCCCTGAACACACTCCTGGTGGGCCCTGAACACACACAGTCAGTAAACACACTCCTGGTGGGCCCTGAACACACACAGTCAGTGTAAACACTCCTGGTGGGCCCTGAACACACACAGTCAGTGTAAACACTCCTGGTGGGCCCTGAACACACACAGTCAGTAAACACACTCCTGGTGGGCCCTGAACACACACAGTCAGTAAACACACTCCTGGTGGGCCCTGAACACACACAGTCAGTAAACACACTGCTGGTGGGCCCTGAACACACACAGTCAGTAAACACACTGCTGGTGGGCCCTGAACACACACAGTCAGTAAACACACTCCTGGTGGGCCCTGAACACACACAGTCAGTAAACACACTCCTGGTGGGCCCTGAACACACACAGTCAGTAAACACACTCCTGGTGGGCCCTGAACACACACAGTCAGTAAACACACTCCTGGTGGGCCCTGAACACACACAGTCAGTAAACACACTCCTGGTGGGCCCTGAACACACACAGTCAGTAAACACACTCCTGGTGGGCCCTGAACACACACAGTCAGTAAACACACTCCTGGTGGGCCCTGAACACACACACAGTCAGTAAACACACTCCTGGTGGGCCCTGAACACACACACAGTCAGTAAACACACTGCTGGTGGGCCCTGAACACACACAGTCAGTAAACACACTCCTGGTGGGCCCTGAACACACACAGTCAGTAAACACACTCCTGGTGGGCCCTGAACACACACAGTCAGTAAACACACTCCTGGTGGGCCCTGAACACACACACAGTCAGTAAACACACTGCTGGTGGGCCCTGAACACACACAGTCAGTAAACACACTCCTGGTGGGCCCTGAACACACAGTCAGTAAACACACTCCTGGTGGGCCCTGAACACACACAGTCAGTAAACACACTGCTGGTGGGCCCTGAACACACTCCTGGTGGGCCCTGAACACACAGTCAGTAAACAGGTAAATATGGAATCATGTAGTAACCAAAACGGTGTCAAACTAATCAAATATATTTTATATTTGAGATTCTTCAACGTAGCCACTCTTTGCCTTGACAGCTTTGCACATTCTTGTCTGTCCTTTGGTCTGATGAGTCCAAATCTGCGATGTTTGTGAGACACAGAGTAGGTGAACGGATGACCTCAGCATGTGTGGTTCCCACCGCGAAGCATGGAGGAGATGTGATGATGCTTTGCCTGTGACACTGTCAATTATATATTTAGAATTCAAGGCAGACTTCTGGTTTGCGCTTAATGGGACTATCCTCTGTTTTTCAACAGGACAATGACCCAACACACCTCCAGGCTGTGTAAGGGCCATTTGACCAAGGAGAGTGATGGAGTGCTGCATCAGGTGACCTGGCCTCCACAATCACCCAATCTCAACCCAATTGAGATGTTTTGGGATGAGTTGAACCGCAGAGTGAAGGAAAAACAGCCAACAAGTGCTCAGCATATGTGGGAACTCCTTCAAGACTGTTGGAAAAGCATTCCAGGTGAAGCTGGTTGAGAGAATGCCAAGCGGGTGCAAAGCTCTCATCAAGGCAAAGGGTGGCTACTTTGAAGAATCTAAAATATATTTTGATTTGTTTAACACTTTTTTGGTTACTACATGACTCCACATGTGTTATTTCATAGTTTTGATGTCGTCACTATTATTCTACAATGTAGAAAATAGTTTAAAAAAAATAATTAAACCCTGGAATGAGTAGTTGTCCAAACGTTTGACTGGTGCTGTATATACAGATTATCTAGGGGTCAGAGTATCTAGGGGTCAGAGTATCTAGGGGTCAGTGTATATCCCCAGTGTATCTAGGGGTCAGAGTATCTAGGGGTCAGTGTATATCCCCAGTGTATCTAGGGGTCAGTGTATCTAGGGGTCAGAGTATCTAGGGGTCAGAGTATATCCCCAGAGTATCTAGGGGTCAGAGTATCTAGGGGTCAGAGTATCTAGGGGTCAGAGTATCTAGGGGTCAGAGTATCTAGGGGTCAGTGTATCTAGGGGTCAGTGTATCTAGGGGTCAGAGTATCTAGGGGTCAGTGTATATCCCCAGTGTATCTAGGGGTCAGAGTATCTAGGGGTCAGTGTATATCCCCAGTGTATCTAGGGGTCAGTGTATCTAGGGGTCAGAGTATCTAGGGGTCAGAGTATATCCCCAGAGTATCTAGGGGTCAGAGTATCTAGGGGTCAGAGTATCTAGGGGTCAGAGTATCTAGGGGTCAGTGTATCTAGGGGTCAGAGTATCTAGGGGTCAGAGTATCTAGGGGTCAGAGTATATCCCCAGTGTATCTAGGGGTCAGAGTATCTAGGGGTCAGTGTATATCCCCAGTGTATCTAGGGGTCAGTGTATCTAGGGGTCAGAGTATCTAGGGGTCAGAGTATATCCCCAGAGTATCTAGGGGTCAGAGTATCTAGGGGTCAGAGTATCTAGGGGTCAGAGTATCTAGGGGTCAGTGTATCTAGGGGTCAGAGTATCTAGGGGTCAGAGTATATCCCCAGTGTATCTAGGGGTCAGAGTATCTAGGGGTCAGTGTATATCCCCAGTGTATCTAGGGGTCAGTGTATCTAGGGGTCAGAGTATATAGGGGTCAGAGTATATCCCCAGAGTATCTAGGGGTCAGTGTATCTAGGGGTGAGAGTATCTAGGGGTCAGAGTATATCCCCAGAGTATCTAGGGGTCAGAGTATCTAGGGGTCAGATAATATCCCCAGAGTATCTAGGGGTCAAAATATATCCCCAGAGTATCTAGGGGTCAGAGTATATCCCCAGAGTATCTAGGGGTCAGAGTATATCCCCAGAGTATCTAGGGGTCAGAGTATATCCCCAGAGTATCTAGGGGTCAGAGTATATCCCCAGAGTATCTAGGGGTCAGAGTATCTAGGGGTCAGATAATATCCCCAGAGTATCTAGGGGTCAGAGTATATCCCCAGAGTATCTAGGGGTCAGAGTATATCCCCAGAGTATCTAGGGGTCAGAGTATATCCCCAGAGTATCTAGGGGTCAGAGTATATCCCCAGAGTATCTAGGGGTCAGAGTATATCCCCAGAGTATCTAGGGGTCAGATAATATCCCCAGAGTATCTAGGGGTCAGAGTATATCCCCAGAGTATCTAGGGGTCAGAGTATATCCCCAGAGTATCTAGGGGTCAGAGTAGGGTGTGTCGTACCTGCTCTCCCGGGCGTACAGCTGGAAGAACACTCCGAGGCAGTGGCGTAGTCTGGTGTCGTCCTCGGTGACGGGGTTGTACCATAGCAACACCAATCGGGAGAGGAGCTTGGCACTGGAGATCCGGCCGGAATACATCAGTTTGGCCAGACCCTCCGCTGTCTCGGTACGCAGCTCAGATACCTGCACACACACCGAATCATAAACACACACACACACCGAATCATAAACACACACACACACCGAATCATAAACACACACACACACACACACACCGAATCATAAACACACACACACACACCGAATCATAAACACACACACACACCCAATCACAAACACACACACACACCCAATCACAAACACACACACACACACCCACACCCAATCACAAACACACACACACCCAATCAAACACACACACACACCGAATCACAAATACACACATACACCGAATCACAAACACACACACACACCGAATCACAAACACACACACACACCGAATCACAAATACACACACACACCGAATCACAAATACACACACACTGAATCACAAACACACACACACCGAATCACAAACACACACACACTGAATCACAAATACACACACACCGAATCACAAACACACACCGAATCACAAATACACACACACCCAATCACAAACACACCGAATCACAAATACACACACACTTCCTGACACACACCTCGCTGTCCAGGAAGTCGGACAGCATCATCAGGATGGACTGAGCGGTGCTGCTCCCCTCCTCTGGCTCCTCCCCCTTCTCCTGGTCTTCCTGGTTGGCTGGCGAATGGGAGGTCTGGGGGGCGACGCTGGGGCGTTCAGACAGCAGTGTGAAGCCGTAGAGCAGCAGCAGGTCGATGACTGACCTCAGAGCGCTGATACGGATCTTAGCCTCATCTAGCTGGGCGATCTACAGAGAGACAGGGAGGGTCAATACCTCATCTAGCTGGGCGATCTACAGAGAGGGTCAATACCTCATCTAGCTGGGCTATCTACAGAGAGGGTCAATACCTCATCTAGCTGGGCTATCTACAGAGAGGGTCAATACCTCATCTAGCTGGGCTATCTACAGAGAGGGTCAATACCTCATCTAGCTGGGCTATCTACAGAGAGGGTCAATACCTCATCTAGCTGGGCTATCTACAGAGAGGGTCAATACCTCATCTAGCTGGGCTATCTACAGAGAGGGTCAATACCTCATCTAGCTGGGCTATCTACAGAGAGGGTCAATACCTCATCTAGCTGGGCTATCTACAGAGAGGGTCAATACCTCATCTAGCTGGGCTATCTACAGAGAGGGTCAATACCTCATCTAGCTGGGCTATCTACAGAGAGGGTCAATACCTCATCTAGCTGGGCTATCTACAGAGAGGGTCAATACCTCATCTAGCTGGGCTATCTACAGAGAGGGTCAATACCTCATCTAGCTGGGCTATCTACAGAGACAGAGAACGATATTGACCTCATCTAGCTGGGCTATCTACAGAGAAAGACCGATACTGACCTCATCTAGCTGGGCTATCTACAGAGACAGAGGGCGATACGGACCTCATCTAGCTGGGCTATCTACAGAGGGTGATACTGACCTCATCTAGCTGGGCTATCTACAGACACCGATACTGACCTCATCTAGCTGGGCTGTCTACAGAGAATGATACTGACCTCATCTAGCTAGGCTATCTACAGAGAGACAGAGAGGGTCAATACCTCATCTACAGAGACAGAACGATACTGACCTCATCTAGCTGGGATATCTACAGAGAACGATACTGACCTCATCTAGCTTGGCTATCTACAGAGACAGAGGGTGATACTGACCTCATCTAGCTGGGCTATCTACAGACACAGATACTGACCTGATCTAGCTGGGCTATCTACAGAGACCGAGAACAATACTGACCTCATCTAGCTTGGCTATCTACAGAGACAAAACGATACTGACCTCATCTAGCTGGGATATCTACAGAGAATGATACTGACCTCATCTAGCTTGGCTATCTACAGAGACAGAACGATACTGACCTCATCTAGCTGGGCTATCTACAGAGAACGATACTGACCTCATCTAGCTTGGCTATCTACAGAGAATGATACTGACCTCATCTAGCTAGGCTATCTACAGAGACAGAACAATACTGACCTCATCTAGCTGGGATATCTACAGAGAATGATACTGACCTCATCTAGCTAGGCTATCTACAGAGACAGAACGATACTGACCTCATCTAGCTTGGCTATCTACAGAGACAGAATGATACTGACCTCATCTAGCTGGGATATCTACAGAGAACGATACTGACCTCATCTAGCTTGGCTATCTACAGAGAGAGGGTGATACTGACCTCATCTAGCTGGGCTATCTACAGACACAGATACTGACCTGATCTAGCTGGGCTATCTACAGAGACCGAGAACAATACTGACCTGATCTAGCTGGGCTATCTACAGAGAATGATACTGACCTCATCTAGCTGGGCTATCTACAGAGAGACAGAGAGGGACTATACCTCATCTAGCTGGGCTCTCTACAGAGGGCGATACTGACCTCATCTAGCTGGGCTATCTACAGAGACAGAGGGCGATACGGACCTCATCTAGCTGGGCTATCTACAGAGGGTGATTACTAACCTCATCTAGCTGGGCTATCTACAGAGACAGAGGGTGATACTGACCTCATCTAGCTGGGCTATCTACAGACACCGATACTGACCTCATCTAGCTGGGCTGTCTACAGAGACCGAGACCGATACTGACCTCATCTAGCTGTGCAATCTACAGAGACCGAGACCGATACTGACCTCATCTAGCTGGGCTATCTACAGACACCGATACTGACCTCATCTAGCTGAGCTATCTACAGAGAGAGAGGGTGATACTGACCTCATCAAGCTGGGCTATCTACAGAGAACGATAATGACCTCATCTAGCTGGGCTATCTACAGAGGGCGATACTGACCTCATCTAGCTGGGCTATCTACAGAGGGCGATACTGACCTCATCTAGCTGGGCTATCTACAGAGGGCGATACTGACCTCGTCTAGCTGGGCTATCTACAGAGGGCGATACTGACCTCATCTAGCTGGGCTATCTACAGAGGGCGATACTGACCTCATCTAGCTGGGCTATCTACAGAGGGTGATACTGACCTCATCTAGCTGGGCTATCTAGAGAGGGTGATACTGACCTCATCTAGCTGGGCTATCTACAGAGGGTGATACTGACCTCATCTAGCTGGGCTATCTACAGAGGGTGATACTGACCTCATCTAGCTGGGCTATCTACAGAGGGTGATACTGACCTCATCTAGCTGGGCTATCTACAGAGGGTGATACTGACCTCATCTAGCTGGGCTATCTACAGAGGGTGATACTGACCTCATCTAGCTGGTCTATCTACAGAGGGTGATACTGACCTCATCTAGCTGGTCTATCTACAGAGGGTGATACTGACCTCATCTAGCTGGTCTATCTACAGAGGGTGATACTGACCTCATCTAGCTGGGCTATCTACAGAGGGTGATACTGACCTCATCTAGCTGGGCTATCTACAGAGGGTGATACTGACCTCATCTAGCTGGGCTATCTACAGAGGGTGATACTGACCTCATCTAGCTGGGCTATCTACAGAGGGTGATACTGACCTCATCTAGCTGGGCTATCTACAGAGGGTGATACTGACCTCATCTAGCTGGGCTATCTACAGAGGGTGATACTGACCTCATCTAGCTGGGCTATCTACAGAGGGTGATACTGACCTCATCTAGCTGGGCTATCTACAGAGGGTGATACTGACCTCATCTAGCTGGGCTATCTACAGAGGGTGATACTGACCTTATCTAGCTGGGCTATCTACAGAGACAGAGGGCGAACTCATCTAGCTGGGCTATCTACAGAAACAGAGGGTGACCTCATCTAGCTGGGCTATCTACAGAAACAGAGGGTGACCTCATCTAGCTGGGGCTATCTACAGAGACAGGGTGATACTGACCTCATCTAGATGGGCTATCTACAGTGACAGAGGGCGACCTCATCTAGCTGGGCTATCTACAGAGACAGAGGGTGATACTGACCTCATCTAGATGGGCTATCTACAGTGACAGAGGGCGACCTCATCTAGCTGGGCTATCTACAGAGACAGAGGGTGATACTGACCTCATCTAGCTGGGCTATCTACAGAGACAGAGGGTGATTATTGTGGTACCTGCAGCAGCAGCACCAGATGTGTGTTGACCAGGTCTTTGCTGTGCAGAGCACACGTCCCCAAACACACGACTGCCATGTTCCTCACCGCTGGCTGGGCGTGGATATACTGGGCAGGATCTGACAGGAGGGAGGGAGGGAGTTATTTGGGCAGGAATTTGTCGTTAGATTAGACAGTATAGTACCAGAGAGGATAGCTGACATGATGGATCCTATACATTAGATTAGACAGTATAGTACCAGAGAGGAGAGGATAGCTGACATGGTGGATCCTATACATTAGATTAGACAGTATAGTACCAGAGAGGAGAGGATAGCTGACATGATGGATCCTATACATTAGATTAGACAGTATAGTACCAGAGAGGAGAGGATAGCTGACATGATGGATCCTATACATTAGATTAGACAGTATAGTACCAGAGAGGATAGCTGACATGGTGGATCCTATACATTAGATTAGACAGTATAGTACCAGAGAGGAGAGGATAGCTGACATGATGGATCCTATACATTAGATTAGACAGTATAGTACCAGAGAGGATAGCTGACATGATGGATCCTATACATTAGATTAGACAGTATAGTACCAGAGAGGAGAGGATAGCTGACATGATGGATCCTATACATTAGATTAGACAGTATAGTACCAGAGAGGATAGCTGACATGATGGATCCTATACATTAGATTAGACAGTATAGTACCAGAGAGGAGAGGATAGCTGACATGATGGATCCTATACATTAGATTAGACAGTATAGTACCAGAGAGGAGAGGATAGCTGACATGATGGATCCTATACATTAGATTAGACAGTATAGTACCAGAGAGGAGAGGATAGCTGACATGATGGATCCTATACATTAGATTAGACAGTATAGTACCAGAGAGGAGAGGATAGCTGACATGATGGATCCTATACATTAGATTAGACAGTATAGTACCAGAGAGGAGAGGATAGCTGACATGATGGATCCTATACATTAGATTAGACAGTATAGTACCAGAGAGGATAGCTGACATGATGGATCCTATACATTAGATTAGACAGTATAGTACCAGAGAGGATAGCTGACATGATGGATCCTATACATTAGATTAGACAGTATAGTACCAGAGAGGAGAGGATAGCTGACATGATGGATCCTATACATTAGATTAGACAGTATAGTACCAGAGAGGATAGCTGACATGATGGATCCTATACATTAGATTAGACAGTATAGTACCAGAGAGGAGAGGATAGCTGACATGATGGATCCTATACATTAGATTAGACAGTATAGTACCAGAGAGGAGAGGATAGCTGACATGATGGATCCTATACATTAGATTAGACAGTATAGTACCAGAGAGGAGAGGATAGCTGACATGATGGATCCTATACATTAGATTAGACAGTATAGTACCAGAGAGGATAGCTGACATGGTGGATCCTATACATTAGATTAGACAGTATAGTACCAGAGAGGATAGCTGACATGATGGATCCTATACATTAGATTAGACAGTATAGTACCAGAGAGGAGAGGATAGCTGACATGATGGATCCTATACATTAGATTAGACAGTATAGTACCAGAGAGGAGAGGATAGCTGACATGATGGATCCTATACATTAGATTAGACAGTATAGTACCAGAGAGGATAGCTGACATGATGGATCCTATACATTAGATTAGACAGTATAGTACCAGAGAGGAGAGGATAGCTGACATGATGGATCCTATACATTAGATTAGACAGTATAGTACCAGAGAGGAGAGGATAGCTGACATGATGGATCCTATACATTAGATTAGACAGTATAGTACCAGAGAGGATAGCTGACATGATGGATCCTATACATTAGATTAGACAGTATAGTACCAGAGAGGAGAGGATAGCTGACATGATGGATCCTATACATTAGATTAGACAGTATAGTACCAGAGAGGATAGCTGACATGGTGGATCCTATACATTAGATTAGACAGTATAGTACCAGAGAGGAGAGGATAGCTGACATGATGGATCCTATACATTAGATTAGACAGTATAGTACCAGAGAGGATAGCTGACATGATGGATCCTATACATTAGATTAGACAGTATAGTACCAGAGAGGATAGCTGACATGATGGATCCTATACATTAGATTAGACAGTATAGTACCAGAGAGGATAGCTGACATGATGGATCCTATACATTAGATTAGACAGTATAGTACCAGAGAGGATAGCTGACATGATGGATCCTATACATTAGATTAGACAGTATAGTACCAGAGAGGAGAGGATAGCTGACATGATGGATCCTATACATTAGATTAGACAGTATAGTACCAGAGAGGATAGCTGACATGATGGATCCTATACATTAGATTAGACAGTATAGTACCAGAGAGGAGAGGATAGCTGACATGATGGATCCTATACATTAGATTAGACAGTATAGTACCAGAGAGGAGAGGATAGCTGACATGATGGATCCTATACATTAGATTAGACAGTATAGTACCAGAGAGGAGAGGATAGCTGACATGATGGATCCTATACATTAGATTAGACAGTATAGTACCAGAGAGGAGAGGATAGCTGACATGATGGATCCTATACATTAGATTAGACAGTATAGTACCAGAGAGGAGAGGATAGCTGACATGATGGATCCTATACATTAGTTTAGACAGTATAGTACCAGAGAGGATAGCTGACATGATGGATCCTATACATTAGTTTAGACAGTATAGTAACCAGAGAGGAGAGGATAGCTGACATGGTGGATCCTATACATTAGATTAGACAGTATAGTACCAGAGAGGAGAGGATAGCTGACATGGTGGATCCTATACATTAGATTAGACAGTATAGTACCAGAGAGGATAGCTGACATGATGGATCCTATACATTAGATTAGACAGTATAGTACCAGAGAGGAGAGGATAGCTGACATGATGGATCCTATACATTAGATTAGACAGTATAGTACCAGAGAGGATAGCTGACATGATGGATCCTATACATTAGATTAGACAGTATAGTACCAGAGAGGAGAGGATAGCTGACATGATGGATCCTATACATTAGATTAGACAGTATAGTACCAGAGAGGAGAGGATAGCTGACATGATGGATCCTATACATTAGATTAGACAGTATAGTACCAGAGAGGATAGCTGACATGATGGATCCTATACATTAGATTAGACAGTATAGTACCAGAGAGGAGAGGATAGCTGACATGATGGATCCTATACATTAGATTAGACAGTATAGTACCAGAGAGGAGAGGATAGCTGACATGATGGATCCTATACATTAGATTAGACAGTATAGTACCAGAGAGGAGAGGATAGCTGACATGATGGATCCTATACATTAGATTAGACAGTATAGTACCAGAGAGGATAGCTGACATGATGGATCCTATACATTAGATTAGACAGTATAGTACCAGAGAGGAGAGGATAGCTGACATGATGGATCCTATACATTAGATTAGACAGTATAGTACCAGAGAGGAGAGGATAGCTGACATGGTGGATCCTATACATTAGATTAGACAGTATAGTACCAGAGAGGAGAGGATAGCTGACATGATGGATCCTATACATTAGATTAGACAGTATAGTACCAGAGAGGATAGCTGACATGATGGATCCTATACATTAGATTAGACAGTATAGTACCAGAGAGGATAGCTGACATGATGGATCCTATACATTAGTTTAGACAGTATAGTACCAGAGAGGATAGCTGACATGATGGATCCTATACATTAGATTAGACAGTATAGTACCAGAGAGAGAGGATAGCTGACATGATGGATCCTATACATTAGATTAGACAGTATAGTACCAGAGAGGAGAGGATAGCTGACATGATGGATCCTATACATTAGATTAGACAGTATAGTACCAGAGAGGATAGCTGACATGATGGATCCTATACATTAGTTTAGACAGTATAGACCAGAGAGGAGAGGATAGCTGACATGGTGGATCCTATACATTAGATTAGACAGTATAGTACCAGAGAGGAGAGGATAGCTGACATGATGGATCCTATACATTAGATTAGACAGTATAGTACCAGAGAGGAGAGGATAGCTGACATGATGGATCCTATACATTAGATTAGACAGTATAGTACCAGAGAGGAGAGGATAGCTGACATGATGGATCCTATACATTAGATTAGACAGTATAGTACCAGAGAGGAGAGGATAGCTGACATGATGGATCCTATACATTAGATTAGACAGTATAGTACCAGAAGAGGAGAGGATAGCTGACATGATGGATCCTATACATTAGATTAGACAGTATAGTACCAGAGAGGAGAGGATAGCTGACATGATGGATCCTATACATTAGTTTAGACAGTATAGTACCAGAGAGGAGAGGATAGCTGACATGGTGGATCCTATACATTAGTTTAGACAGTATAGTACCAGAGAGGAGAGGATAGCTGACATGGTGGATCCTATACTTAGATTAGACAGTATAGTACCAGAGAGGATAGCTGACATGATGGATCCTATACATTAGATTAGACAGTATAGTACCAGAGAGGATAGCTGACATGATGGATCCTATACATTAGATTAGACAGTATAGTACCAGAGAGGAGAGGATAGCTGACATGATGGATCCTATACATTAGATTAGACAGTATAGTACCAGAGAGGATAGCTGACATGATGGATCCTATACATTAGATTAGACAGTATAGTACCAGAGAGGATAGCTGACATGATGGATCCTATACATTAGATTAGACAGTATAGTACCAGAGAGGAGAGGATAGCTGACATGATGGATCCTATACATTAGATTAGACAGTATAGTACCAGAGAGGAGAGGATAGCTGACATGGTGGATCCTATACATTAGATTAGACAGTATAGTACCAGAGAGGAGAGGATAGCTGACATGATGGATCCTATACCTTAGATTAGACAGTATAGTACCAGAGAGGAGAGGATAGCTGACATGATGGATCCTATACATTAGATTAGACAGTATAGTACCAGAGAGGAGAGGATAGCTGACATGATGGATCCTATACATTAGATTAGACAGTATAGTACCAGAGAGGATAGCTGACATGATGGATCCTATACATTAGATTAGACAGTATAGTACCAGAGAGGAGAGGATAGCTGACATGATGGATCCTATACATTAGATTAGACAGTATAGTACCAGAGAGGATAGCTGACATGATGGATTCCTATACATTAGTTTAGACAGTATAGTACCAGAGAGGAGAGGATAGCTGACATGATGGATCCTATACATTAGATTAGACAGTATAGTACCAGAGAGGAGAGGATAGCTGACATGATGGATCCTATACATTAGATTAGACAGTAATAGTACCAGAGAGGAGAGGATAGCTGACATGATGGATCCTATACATTAGATTAGACAGTATAGTACCAGAGAGGAGAGGATAGCTGACATGATGGATCCTATACAATTAGATTAGACAGTATAGTACCAGAGAGGAGAGGATAGCTGACATGATGGATCCTATACATTAGATTAGACAGTATAGTACCAGAGAGGAGAGGATAGCTGACATGGATGGATCCTATACATTAGATTAGACAGTATAGTACCAGAGAGGATAGCTGACATGTGGATCCTATACATTAGATTAGACAGTATAGTACCAGAGAGGAGAGGATAGCTTGACATGATGGATCCTATACATTAGATTAGAACAGTATAGTACCAGAGAGAGAAGCTGACATGATGGATCCTATACATTAGATTAGACAGTATAGTACCAGAGGGAGAGGATAGCTGACTGATGGATCCTATACATTAGATTAGACAGTATAGTACCAGAGAGGAGAGGATAGCTGACATGATGGATCCTATACATTAGATTAGACAGTATAGTACCAGAGAGGAGAGGATAGCTGACATGATGGATCCTATACATTAGATTAGACAGTATAGTACCAGAGAGGAGAGGATAGCTGACATGATGGATCCTATACATTAGATTAGACAGTATAGTACAGAGAGGAGAGGATAGCTGACATGATGGATCCTATACATTAGATTAGACAGTATAGTACCAGAGAGGAGGATAGCTGACATGATGGATCCTATACATTAGATTAGACAGTATAGTACCAGAGAGGAGAGGATAGCTGACATGATGGATCCTATACATTAGATTAGACAGTATAGTACCAGAAGAGGAGAGGATAGCTGACATGATGGATCCTATACATTAGATTAGACAGTATAGTACCAGAGAGGAGAGGATAGCTGACATGATGGATCCTATACATTAGATTAGACAGTATAGTACCAGAGAGGGAGAGGATAGCTGACATGATGGATCCTATACATTAGATTAGACAGTATAGTACCAGAGAGGAGAGGATAGCTGACATGATGGATCCTATACATTAGATTAGACAGTATAGTACCAGAGAGGAGAGGATAGCTGACATGATGGATCCTATACATGTCTCTTATACACATCTAGATGTGTATAAGAGACAGTATAGTACCAGAGAGGAGAGGATAGCTGACATGATGGATCCTATACATTAGATTAGACAGTATAGTACAGAGAGGAGAGGATAGCTGACATGATGGATCCTATACATTAGATTAGACAGTATAGTACCAGAGAGGAGAGGATAGCTGACATGATGGATCCTATACATTAGATTAGACAGTATAGTACCAGAGAGGAGAGGATAGCTGACATGATGGATCCTATACATTAGATTAGACAGTATAGTACCAGAAGAGGATAGCTGACATGATGGATCCTATACATTAGATTAGACAGTATAGTACCAGAGAGGATAGCTGACATGATGGATCCTATACATTAGATTAGACAGTATAGTACCAGAGAGGATAGGATAGCTGACATGATGGATCCTTATACATTAGATTAGACAGTATAGTACCAGAGAGGAGAGGATAGCTGACATGATGGATCCTATACATTAGATTAGACAGTATAGTACCAGAGAGGAGAGGATAGCTGACATGATGGATCCTATACATTAGATTAGACAGTATAGTTACCAGAGAGGATAGCTGACATGATGGATCCTATACATTAGATTAGACAGTATAGTACCAGAGAGGAGAGGATAGCTGACATGATGGATCCTATACATTAGATTAGACAGTATAGTACCAGAGAGGAGAGGATAGCTGACATGATGGATCCTATACATTAGATTAGACAGTAATAGTACCAGGAGGAGGATAGCTGACATGATGGATCCTATACATTAGATTAGACAGTATAGTACCAGAGAGGAGAGGATAGCTGACATGATGGATCCTATACATTAGATTAGACAGTATAGTACCAGAGAGGAGAGGATAGCTGACATGATGGATCCTATACATTAGATTAGACAGTATAGTACCAGAAGAGGAGAGGATAGCTGACATGATGGATCCTATACATTAGATTAGACAGTTATAGTACCAGAGAGGAGAGGATAGCTGACATGAATGGATCCCTATACATTAGATTAGACAGTATAAGTACCAGAGAGGAGAGGATAGCTGACATGATGGATCCTATACATTAGATTAGACAGTATAGTACCAGAGAGGAGAGGATAGCTGACATGATGGATCCTATACATTAGATTAGACAGTATAGTACCAGAGAGGAGAGGATAGCTGACATGATGGATCCTATACATTAGATTAGACAGTATAGTACCAGAGAGGAGAGGATAGCTGACATGATGGATCCTATACACTTAGATTAGACAGTATAGTACCAGAGAGAAGGATAGCTGACATGATGGATCCTATACATTAGATTAGACAGTAATAGTACCAGAGAGGAGAGGATAGCTGACATGATGGATCCTATACATTAGATTTAGACAGTATAGTACCAGAGAGAGGATAGCTGACATGATGGATCCTATACATTAGATTAGACAGTATAGTACCAGAGAGGAGAGGATAGCTGACATGATGGATCCTATACATTAGATTAGACAGTATAGTACCAGAGAGGAGAGGATAGCTGACATGATGGATCCTATACATTAGATTAGACAGTATAGTACCAGAGAGGAGAGGATAGCTGACATGATGGATCCTATACATTAGATTAGACAGTATAGTACCAGAGAGGAGAGGATAGCTGACATGATGGATCCTATACATTAGATTAGACAGTATAGTACCAGAGAGAGGATAGCTGACATGATGGATCCTATACATTAGATTAGACAGTATAGTACCAGAGGAGAGGATAGCTGACATGATGGATCCTATACATTAGATTAGACAGTATAGTACCAGAGAGAGGATAGCTGACATGATGGATCCTATACATTAGATTAGACAGTATAGTACCAGAGAGGAGGATAGCTGACATGATGGATCCTATACATTAGATTAGACAGTATAGTACCAGAGAGGAGAGGATAGCTGACATGATGGATCCTATACATTAGATTAGACAGTATAGTACCAGAGAGGAGAGGATAGCTGACATGATGGATCCTATACATTAGATTAGACAGTATAAGTACCAGAGAGGAGAGGATAGCTGACATGATGGATCCTATACATTAGATTAGACAGTAATAAGTACCAGAGAGGATAAGCTGACATGATGGATCCTATACATTAGATTAGACAGTATAGAACAGAGAGGATAGCTGACATGATGGGATCCTATACATTAGATTAGACAGTATAGTACCAGAGAGGATAGCTTGACATGATGGATCCTATACATTAGATTAGACAGTATAGTACCAGAGAGGAGAGGATAGCTGACATGATGGATCCTATACATTAGATTAACAGTATAGTACCGAGAGAGGAAGATAGCTGACATGATGGATCCTATACATTAGATTAGACAGTATAGTACCGAGAGGAGAGGATAGCTGACATGATGGATCCTATACATTAGATTAGACAGTATAGTACCAGAGAGGAGAGGATAGCTGACATGATGGATCCTATACATTAGATTAGACAGTATAGTACCAGAGAGGAGAGGATAGCTGACATGATGGATCCTATACATTAGATTAGACAGTATAGTACCAGAGAGGAGAGGATAGCTGACATGATGGATCCTATACATTAGATTAGACAGTATAGTACCAGAAGGAGAGGATAGCTGACATGATGGATCCTATACATTAGATTAGACAGTATAGTACCAGAGAGGAGAGGATAGCTGACATGATGGATCCTATACATTAGATTAGACAGTATAGTACCAGAGAGAGGGATAGCTGACATGATGGATCCTATACATTAGATTAGACAGTATAGTACCAGAGAGGATAGGATAGCTGACATGATGGATCCTATACATTAGATTAGACAGTATAGTACCAGAGAGGAGAGGATAGCTGACATGATGGATCCTATACATTAGATTAGACAGTATAGTACCAGAGAGGAGAGGATAGCTGACATGATGGATCCTATACATTAGATTAGACAGTATAGTACCAGAGAGGGAGAGGATAGCTGACATGATGGATCCTATACATTAGATTAGACAGTATAGTACCAGAGAGAGAGGATAGCTGACATGATGGATCCTATACATTAGATTAGACAGTATAGTACCAGAGAGGAGGATAGCTGACATGATGGATCCTATACATTAGATTAGACAGTATAGTACCAGAGAGAGGAGGATAGCTGACATGATGGATCCTATACATTAGATTAGACAGTATAGTACCAGAGGAGGATAGCTGACATGATGGATCCTATACATTAGGATTAGACAGTATAGTACCAGAGAGGAGAGGATAGCTGACCATGAGGATCCTATACATTAGATTAGACAGTATAGTACCAGAGAGGAGAGGATAGCTGACATGATGGATCCTATACATTAGATTAGACAGTATAGTACCAGAGAGATAGGATAGCTGACATGATGGATCCTATACATTAGATTAGACAGTATAGTACCAGAGAGGAGGATAGCTGACATGATGGATCCTATACATTAGATTAGACAGTATAGTACCAGAGAGGAGAGGATAGCTGACATGATGGATCCTATACATTAGATTAGACAGTATAGTACCAGAGAGGAGAGGATAGCTGACATGATGGATCCTATACATTAGATTAGACAGTATAGTACCAGAGAGGAGAGGATAGCTGACATGATGGATCCTATAATTAGAATTAGACAGTATAGTACCAGAGAGGATAGCTGACATGATGGATCCTATACATTAGATTAGACAGTATAGTACCAGAGAGGAGAGGATAGCTGACATGATGGATCCTATACATTAGATTAGACAGTATAGTACCAGAGAGGAGAGGATAGCTGACATGATGGATCCTATACATTAGATTAGACAGTATAGTACCAGAGAGGATAGCTGACATGATGGATCCTATACATTAGATTAGACAGTAAGTACCAGAGAGGAGAGGATAGCTGACATGATGGATCCTATACATTAGATTAGACAGTATAGTACCAGAGAGGATAGCTGACATGATGGATCCTATACATTAGATTAGACAGTATAGTACCAGAGAGGAGATAGCTGACATGATGGATCCTATACATTAGATTTAGACAGTATAGTACCAGAGAGGAGAGGATAGCTGACATGGTGGATCCTATACATTAGATTAGACAGTATAGTACCAGAGAGGAGAGGATAGCTGACATGATGGATCCTATACATTAGATTAGACAGTATAGTACCAGAGAGGAGAGGATAGCTGACATGATGGATCCTATACATTAGATTAGACAGTATAGTACCAGAGAGGATAGCTGACATGATGGATCCTATACATAGATTAGACAGTATAGTACCAGAGAGGAGAGGATAGCTGACATGATGGATCCCTATACATTAGATTTAGACAGTATAGTACCAGAGAGGAGAGGATAGCTGACATGATGGATCCTATACATTAGATTAGACAGTATAGTACCAGAGAGGAGAGGATAGCTGACATGATGGATTCCTATACATTAGATTAGACAGTATAGTACCAGAGAGGAGAGGATAGCTGACATGATGGATCCTATACATTAGATTAGACAGTATAGTACCAGAGAGGAGAGGATAGCTGACATGATGGATCCTATACATTAGATTAGACAGTATAGTACCAGAGAGGAGAGGATAGCTGACATGATGGATCCTATACATTAGATTAGACAGTATAGTACCAGAGAGGAGAGGATAGCTGACATGATGGATCCTATACATTAGATTAGACAGTATAGTACCAGAGAGGAGAGGATAGCTGACATGATGGATCCTATACATTAGATTAGACAGTATAGTACCAGAGAGGAGAGGATAGCTGACATGATGGATCCTATACATTAGATTAGACAGTATAGTACCAGAGAGGAGGATAGCTGACATGATGGATCCTATACATTAGATTAGACAGTATAGTACCAGAGAGGAGAGGATAGCTGACATGATGGATCCTATACATTAGATTAGACAGTATAGTACCAGAGAGGATAGCTGACATGATGGATCCTATACATTAGATTAGACAGTATAGTACCAGAGAGGAGAGGATAGCTGACATGATGGATCCTATACATTAGATTAGACAGTATAGTACCAGAGAGGAGAGGATAGCTGACATGATGGATCCTATACATTAGATTAGACAGTATAGTACCAGAGAGGAGGATAGCTGACATGATGGATCCTATACATTAGATTAGACAGTATAGTACCAGAGAGGAGAGGATAGCTGACATGATGGATCCTATACATTAGATTAGACAGTATAGTACCAGAGAGGAGAGGATAGCTGACATGATGGATCCTATACATTAGATTAGACAGTATAGTACCAGAGAGGAGAGGATAGCTGACATGATGGATCCTATACATTAGATTAGACAGTATAGTACCAGAGAGGAGAGGATAGCTGACATGATGGATCCTATACATTAGATTAGACAGTATAGTACCAGAGAGGATAGCTGACATGATGGATCCTATACATTAGATTAGACAGTATAGTACCAGAGAGGATAGCTGACATGATGGATCCTATACATTAGATTAGACAGTATAGTACCAGAGAGGAGAGGATAGCTGACATGATGGATCCTATACATTAGATTAGACAGTATAGTACCAGAGAGGAGAGGATAGCTGACATGATGGATCCTATACATTAGATTAGACAGTATAGTACCAGAGAGGAGAGGATAGCTGACATGATGGATCCTATACATTAGATTAGACAGTATAGTACCAGAGAGGAGAGGATAGCTGACATGATGGATCCTATACATTAGATTAGACAGTATAGTACCAGAGAGGAGAGGATAGCTGACATGATGGATCCTATACATTAGATTAGACAGTATAGTACCAGAGAGGAGAGGATAGCTGACATGATGGATCCTATACATTAGATTAGACAGTATAGTACCAGAGAGGAGAGGATAGCTGACATGATGGATCCTATACATTAGATTAGACAGTATAGTACCAGAGAGGATAGCTGACATGATGGATCCTATACATTAGATTAGACAGTATAGTACCAGAGAGGATAGCTGACATGATGGATCCTATACATTAGATTAGACAGTATAGTACCAGAGAGAGAGGAGCGGATAGCTGGACATGAATGGGATCCTTCATACATTTAGATAGACAGTATAGGTACCAGAGCAGGATGAGGGATAGCTGACATTGATGGATCCTATAACATTAGATTAGACAGTATAGTACAGAGAGGAGAGGATCAGCTAGGACATGATGGATCCTATACATTAGATTAGGACAGTATAGTACCAGGAGAGAGAGGATAGCTGACATGGTGGATCCTATACATTAGATTAGACAGTATAGTACCAGAGAGGAGAGGATAGCTGACATGATGGATCCTATACATTAGATTAGACAGTATAGTACCAGAGAGGAGAGGATAGCTGACATGATGGATCCTATACATTAGATTAGACAGTATAGTACCAGAGAGGATAGCTGACATGATGGATCCTATACATTAGATTAGACAGTATAGTACCAGAGAGGAGAGGATAGCTGACATGATGGATCCTATACATTAGATTAGACAGTATAGTACCAGAGAGGAGAGGATAGCTGACATGATGGATCCTATACATTAGATTAGACAGTATAGTACCAGAGAGGATAGCTGACATGGTGGATCCTATACATTAGATTAGACAGTATAGTACCAGAGAGGATAGCTGACATGGTGGATCCTATACATTAGATTAGACAGTATAGTACCAGAGAGGAGAGGATAGCTGACATGATGGATCCTATACATTAGATTAGACAGTATAGTACCAGAGAGGAGAGGATAGCTGACATGATGGATCCTATACATTAGATTAGACAGTATAGTACCAGAGAGGAGAGGATAGCTGACATGATGGATCCTATACATAGATTAGACAGTATAGTACCAGAGAGGATAGCTGACATGATGGATCCTATACATTAGATTAGACAGTATAGTACCAGAGAGGAGAGGATAGCTGACATGGTGGATCCTATACATTAGATTAGACAGTATAGTACCAGAGAGGAGAGGATAGCTGACATGATGGATCCTATACATTAGATTAGGACAGTATAGTACCAGAGAGGATAGCTGACATGATGGATCCTATACATTAGATTAGGACAGTATAGTACCAGAGAGGATAGCTGACCTGATGGATCCTATACATTAGATTAGACAGTATAGTACCAGAGAGGAGAGGATAGCTGACATGGTGGATCCTATACATTAGTTTAGACAGTATAGTACCAGAGAGGAGAGGATAGCTGACATGATGGATCCTATACATTAGTTTTAGACAGTATAGTACCAGAGAGGAGAGGATAGCTGACATGATGGATCCTATACATTAGTTTAGACAGTATAGTACCAGAGAGGAGAGGATAGCTGACATGGTGGATCCTATACATTAGATTAGACAGTATAGTACCAGAGAGGAGAGGATAGCTGACATGGTGGGACCGATCCTCGTCTTGATGTTCATCTGTTTCAGCAGCTCAACACACATGGTCAGACAGCGCAGGAGAGTCTCTGGGTCAGTCTGACAGAGAGAACACAGCATTTATTTATGGAGACAATAACGTGTCTGTACCTTCTCCATGTCTCTGTCTCGTTGTCGTCCTGCTGTGTGATTCTGTGGTGTGTGTGTATTTCCATGGTGTGTGTGTGTGTGTGATTCCGTGGTGTGTGTGTGTGTGATTCCGTGGTGTGTATATGTGTGTGTAATTCCATGGTGTGTGTGTGTGTGTGATTCCGTGGTGTGTGTGCGTGTGTGATTCCGTGGTGTGTGTGTGTGTGTGATTCCGTGGTGTGTGTGTCTGTACCTTCTCCATGCGTGTCTCTGTCTCCTTGTCGTCCTGCTGTGATTCCATGGTGTGTGTGGTTCCGTGGTGTGTGTGTGTGTGGTTCCATGGTGTGTGTGTGTCTGTACCTTCTCCATGCGTGTCTCTGTCTCCTTGTCGTCCTGCTGTGTGTTCTCCTCCTGCAGGATGTTGTTCCTCAGGTTCTCCAGGTCAGTTATAGAGTCCTTCAGCTCCGCTGCTCTGTTGAACTCCTGGTTACTGATACACTCCTCTAAGGCCTGTTTAGCTTCCAGGATACCAACTTTCACCTCCGCTAGCTGAAGGAGAGAGGAGAGAGAGAGAGACAGAGAGAGAGAGAGACAGAAGGAGAGAGGAGAGAGAGAGGAAGAGAGAGGGAGAGAGAGAGAGAGAGAGAGAGGGAGAGAGGTTACAGACCGTAAAGAGCTTCTGGACATCGGAACAGCGACCACTGACCTCCATTTGGAGTTTATACCTGCCCCCCGAGGTAGAATAGCTCATGATAAGCTGTAGACCACATTATTTACCAAGAGAGTTTATACCTGACTAATAACATCAGATTACCAAACACCTGACTAATAACATCAGATTACCAAAACACCTGACTAATAACATCAGATTACCAAACACCTGACTAATAACATCAGATTACCAAGCACCTGACTAATAACATCAGATTACCAAACACCTGACTAATAACATCAGATTACCAAACACCTGACTAATAACATTGATTACCAAGCACCTGACTAATAACATTTGATTACCAAGCACCTGACTAATAACATTTGATTACCAAGCACCTGACTAATAACATTTGATTACCAAGCACCTGACTAATAACATCAGATTACCAAACACCTGACTAATAACATTTGATTACCAAGCACCTGACTAATAACATCTGATTGGATTACCAAGCACCTGACTAATAACATCAGATTACCAAACACCTGACTAATAACATCTGATTGGATTACGAAACACCTGACTAATTACATTTGATTGGATTACGAAACACCTGACTAATTACATTTGATTTGATTACGAAACACCTGACTAATAACATCTGATTGGATTACCAAGCACCTGACTAATAACATCAGATTACCAAACACCTGACTAATAACATCAGATTACCAAGCACCTGACTAATAACATCAGATTACCAAACACCTGACTAATAACATTTGATTGGATTACCAAACACCTGACTAATAACATTTGATTACCAAACACCTGACTAATAACATCAGATTACCAAACACCTGACTAATAACATCAGATTACCAAACACCTGACTAATAACATCTGATTACCAAACACCTGACTAATAACATCAGATTACCAAACACCTGACTAATAACATCAGATTACCAAGCAACCCGGACTAATAACATCAGATTACCAACACCTGACTAATAACATCAGATTACCAAACACCTGACTAATAACATCAGATTACCAAACACCTGACTAATAACATCAGATTACCAAGCACCTGACTAATAACATTTGATTGGTTTACACCAAACACCTGACTAATTACATTGATTGGGATTAGACTCTAGGATACAACCTTCACCTCAGCTAACTGGAAGGAGAGAGGAGAGGATTGAGGATTAGATAGAGAAGAGAGAAGGAGAGGGGTAGGTATGGAAAGAGGGAAGGAGGATTAGATAGAGAAGAGGTAAGGAGAGAGGAAGGGGGGAAGAGGAGAGAGAGGGAGGGATGGAAAGAGAGAAGAGGAGAGGAGGGAAGAGGAGAGGGGGAGAGGGAGGGAAGAGGAGAGGGGGAAAAGAGAGAAGAGGAGAGGAGGGAAGAGGAGAGGGGGAGAGGATGGAAAGAGAGAAGAGGAGAGGAGGGAAGAGGAGAGAGGGAGGAAAGAGGAGAGAGAGGGAGAGGATGGAAGAGAGGAGAGGAGGGAAAAGGAGAGAGAGGGAGAGGATGGAGAGAGGAGAGGAGGGAAAAGGAGAGAGGAGGGAGAGGATGGAAAGAGGGAAGAGGAGAGATGGAGAGGATGGAAAGAGGGAAGAGGAGAGGAGGGAAGAGGAGAGAGGATGGAAAGAGGGAAGAGGAGAGAGGGAGGATGGAAAGAGGGAAGAGGAGAGAGGGAGAGGATGGAAAGAAATGAGAGAGAGGAAAGAGGAGAGAGAGGGCGAGGATGGAGAGAGGAGAGGAGGGAAAAGGAGAGAGAGGGAGAGGATGGAAAGAGGGAAAAGGAGAGAGAGGGAGAGGATGGAGGAAAGAGGGAAGAGGAGAGATGGAGAGGATGGAAAAGAGGAAGAGGAGAGAGGGAGAGGATGGAAAGAGGAAGAGGAGAGGGGAGAGGATGGAACGAGGGAAGAGGAGAGAGGGAGAGGATGGAAAGAAATGAGAGAGAGGAAAGAGGAGAGAGAGGGAGAGGATGGAGAGAGGAGAGGAGGGAAAAAGGAGAGGAGGGAGAGGAGGGAAAAGGAGAGAGAGGGAGAGGAGGGAAAAGGAGAGAGAGGAGGAGGATGGAGAGAGGAGAGGAGAGGAGAGGAGAGGAGAGGAGAGGAGAGGCGAGGAGAGGAGAGGAGAGGAGAGGAGAGGAGAGGAGAGGAGAGGAGAGGAGAGGAGAGGAGAGGAGAGGAGAGGAGAGAGGGGGAGAGGAGAGGAGAGAGGATGAAAAGAGAGAGGGAGAGGATGAAAAGAGAGAAGAGGAGAGAGAGAGGGAGAGGATGAAAAGAGAGAAGAGGAGAGAGAGGGAGAGGATGAAAGAGAGAAGAGGAGAGAGAGGGAGAGGATGGAAAGAGAGAAGAGGATGAGAGGGAGAGGATGGAAAGAGAGAAGAGGAGAGAGGGAGAGGATGGAAAGAGAGAAGAGGAGAGAGGGAGAGGATGGAAAGAGAGAAGAGGAGAGAGGGAGAGGATGGAAAGAGAGAAGAGGAGAGAGGGAGAGGATGGAAAGAGAGAAGAAGGAGAGAGGAGAGGATGGAAAGAGAGAAGAGGAGGAGAGGGAGAGGATGGAAGAGAGAAGAGGAGAGAGGGAGAGGATGGAGAGGAGAGGAGAGGATGGAGAGAGGAGAGAAGAGGAGAGAGAGGTAGAGGATGGAAGAGGGAAGAGGAGAGAGAGGGAAGAGGAGAGAGAGGGAAGAGGAGAGAGAGGGAAGAGGAGAGGGAGAGGTAAAGGAGAGAGAGGGAAGAGGAGAGGTAGAGGAGGGATGGAGGATTAGATAGAGAAGAGGAGAGGTAGAGGATGGAGAGAGAGAAGAGAGAGAGGTAGAGGAGGGATGGAGGATTAGATAGAGAAGAGGAGAGGTAGAGGATGGAGAGATACAGCAGAGCGAATACCTTAACTTGTTTCCTGCGGTTCTCGTTCTCATCCAGTGGCTGTCTGATGACGATGGGGCTCACGCACCTCCGAGATCACCTCCGCCACCTGGTGCACACACACAGGTTAAAACTTTCACTACACCTTTATCTACTGTGAGTGTGTGTGTGTGTGTGTGTGTGTGTGTGTGTGTGTGTGTGTGTGTGTAACCTACGGTCTGAATGCGTCTGTGGTCGTCAGGTATCAGGGTCAGTAGTTTCTCCGTCAGCAGAGAGACCAGAGAGGGAGGAGTCTGAGGCAGGACCAGCATCTCCTGTAACACAGCCACCACACGCTTCCTACACACACACAGAGTTACATGAACACTTTCTGTAGCACCATATACAAGGAGAAAGATAAACCTGATTAACTTCCTGCCCGACTAGACGCACTGTCGTTGAATCATCCAATGGTTGTGTACCACGTTATCGACTGAGTCGTTAGCTGATATGTTAAAGAGATCAGATTACTGTATCATGTGATGTGGTTAGTTGAATCAACCAATGGTTGTGTACCACGTTATCGACTGAGTCGTTAGCTGACATGTTAAAGAGATCAGATTACTACATCATCTGATGTTATAAATATCTATCCAGGCGTCTGTTATGTAGTCAAGCACAAACTCAACCACTGATGGCTACATTACCTCCCCCAACCATCCTCTACTCCTCCACCTCTCTCACCCATCACCCCCCCTACTCCACCTCTCTCACCCATCCCCTCCTCCCATCACCCCCTTCTCCACCTCTCACCCATCCATCCCCTACTCCTCCACCTCTCTCACCCATCCCCTCCTCCCATCACCCCCTTCTCCACCTCTCACCCATCCATCCCCTCCTCCTCCACCTCTCTCACCCATCACCCCCCCTACTCCACCTCTCTCACCCATCCCCTCCTCCAATCACCCCCTCCTCCACCTCTCTCACCCATCACCCCCCCTACTCCACCTCTCTCACCCCCTTCTCCACCTCTCACCCATCCATCCCCTCCTCCTCCACCTCTCTCACCCATCCCTTCCTCCCATCACCCCCTTCTCCACCTCCCTCACCCATCCATCCCCTCCTCCCATCCCCTACTCCTCCACCTCCCTCACCCATCACCCCCCCTACTCCACCTCTCACCCCCTACTCCACCTCTCTCACCCATCACCCCCCCTACTCCACCTCTCTCACCCATCCCCTCCTCCCATCACCCCCTTCTCCACCTCTCACCCATCCATCCCCTCCTCCTCCACCTCTCTCACCCATCACCCCCCTACTCCACCTCTCACCCATCCCCTCTTCCCATCACCCCCTCCTCCACCTCTCTCACCCATCACCCCCCCTACTCCACCTCTCTCACCCATCCCCTCCTCCCATCACCCCCTTCTCCACCTCTCACCCATCCATCCCCTCCTCCCATCCCCTACTCCTCCACCTCCCTCACCCATCACCCCCCCTACTCCACCTCTTACCCATCCCCCCTCCTCTCACCCATCCATCCCCTCCACCTCTCACCCATCCATCCCCTCCTCCACCATCCCCTCCACCTCTCTCACCCATCCATCCCCTCCTCCACCTCACACCCATCTATCCCCTCCACCTCTCACCCATCCCCTCCCCCCACCCCCCCTCACCCATCCCCCCCCTCTCACCCACCACCCCCCCTCTCACCCATCCATCCCCTCCACCTCTCTCACCCATCCCCTCCTCCCATCACCCCCTTCTCCACCTCTCACCCATCCATCCCCTCCTCCCATCCCCTACTCCTCCACCTCCCTCACCCATCCCCCCCCTCTCACCCACCACCCCCCCTCTCACCCATCCATCCCCTCCACCTCTAACCCATCCATCCCCTCCCCCTCTCCCCCATCCCCTCCTCCACCTCTCTCACATTTCCTCCTCCACCCCCCCCCCCTCTCACCCATCCCCCCCTCTCTCACCCATCCCCCCCTCTCACCTTCCTCCCTCTTCATTGGTATCCAGACAGCCGGTGAGGTGGATGAGTTGTTGAGAGATGAACTCTTTAGTCATCACCAGCTCCAGCTGAGCAAAGTCTCCTTTCTGCTCTTCAGACAGCACTGGGACACACTTCACATACCTGGTATTACCCAGTAATAACAGTTACCATACCTGGTATTACCCAGTAATAACAGTTACCATACCTGGTATTACCCAGTAATAACAGTTACCATACCTGGTATTACCCAGTAATAACAGTTACCATACCTGGTATTACCCAGTAATAACAGTTACCATACCTGGTATTACCCAGTAATAACAGTTACCATACCTGGTATTACCCAGTAATAACAGTTACCATACCTGGTATTACCCAGTAATAACAGTTACCATACCTGGTATTACCCAGTAATAACAGTTACCATACCTGGTATTACCCAGTAATAACAGTTACCATACCTGGTATTACCCAGTAATAACAGTTACCATACCTGGTATTACCCAGTAATAACAGTTACCATACCTGGTATTACCCTGTAATAAGAGTTAACGCTTCATATACCTGGTATTACACAGTAATAACCCTTCATATACCTGGTATTACACAGTAATAAGAGTTAACGCTTCATATACCTGGTATTACACAGTAATAACACTTCATATACCTGGTATTACACAGTTATAACGCTTCATATACCTGGTATTACACAGTAATAAGAGTTAACGCTTCATATACCTGGTATTACACAGTAATAACACTTCATATACCTGGTATTACACAGTTATAACACTTCATATACCTGGTATTACACAGTAATAAGAGTTAACGCTTCATATACCTGGTATTACACAGTAATAAGAGTTAACGCTTCATATACCTGGTATTACACAGTTATAACACTTCATATACCTGGTATTACACAGTAATAGTTATAACGCTTCATATACCTGGTATTACACAGTAATAACCCTTCATATACCTGGTATTACACAGTAATAAGAGTTAACGCTTCATATACCTGGTATTACACAGTAATAACACTTCATATACCTGGTATTACACAGTTATATACCTGGTATTACACAGTAATAACACTTCATATACCTGGTATTACACAGTTATAACACTTCATATACCTGGTATTACACAGTAATAAGAGTTAACGCTTCATATACCTGGTATTACACAGTTATAACACTTCATATACCTGGTATTACACAGTAATAAGAGTTAACGCTTCATATACCTGGTATTACACAGTAATAACCCTTCATATACCTGGTATTACACAGTTATAACGCTTCATATACCTGGTATTACACAGTAATAACACTTCATATACCTGGTATTACACAGTAATAACACTTCATATACCTGGTATTACACAGTAATAAGAGTTAACGCTTCATATACCTGGTATTACACAGTAATAGTTATAACGCTTCATATACCTGGTATTACACAGTAATAACACTTCATATACCTGGTATTACACAGTAATAAGAGTTAACGCTTCATATACCTGGTATTACACAGTAATAGTTATAACGCTTCATATACCTGGTATTACACAGTTATAACCCTTCATATACCTGGTATTACACAGTAATAACCCTTCATATACCTGGTATTACACAGTAATAAGAGTTAACGCTTCATATACCTGGTATTACACAGTAATAAGAGTTAACGCTTCATATACCTGGTATTACACAGTAATAACACTTCATATACCTGGTATTACACAGTAATAAGAGTTAACGCTTCATATACCTGGTATTACACAGTAATAACGCTTCATATACCTGGTATTACACAGTAATAACGCTTCATATACCTGGTATTACACAGTAATAACCCTTCATATACCTGGTATTACACAGTAATAACCCTTCATATACCTGGTATTACACAGTAATAACCCTTCATATACCTGGTATTACACAGTAATAAGAGTTAACGCTTCATATACCTGGTATTACACAGTAATAAGAGTTAACGCTTCATATACCTGGTATTACACAGTAATAAGAGTTAACGCTTCATATACCTGGTATTACACAGTAATAAGAGTTAACGCTTCATATACCTGGTATTACACAGTAATAAGAGTTAACGCTTCATATACCTGGTATTACACAGTAATAAGAGTTAACGCTTCATATACCTGGCATTACACAGTAATAAGAGTTAACGCTTCATATACCTGGTATTACACAGTAATAACCCTTCATATACCTGGTATTACACAGTAATAACGCTTCATATACCTGGTATTACACAGTAATAAGAGTTAACGCTTCACACTCAGTGCCATGAAAAATCCATAAGGAGTTGGCAAGAGAGCACAAACTGACTGGCACCCAGGCTACCTTGACATATCTACATGTTATACACACACTACATAACCAGAAGGTACGTGGACAAGAGAGCACAAACTGACTGGCACCCAGGCTACCTTGACATATTGACATATCTACATGTTATACACACACTACATAACCAGAAGGTACGTGGACAAGAGAGCACAAACTGACTGGCACCCAGGCTACCTTGACATATCTACATGTTATACACACACTACATAACCAGAAGGTACGTGGACAAGAGAGCACAAACTGACTGGCACCCAGGCTACTTTGACATATCTACATGTTATACACACACTACATAACCAGAAGGTACGTGGACAAGAGAGCACAAACTGACTGGCACCCAGGCTACTTTGACATATCTACATGTTATACACACACTACATAACCAGAAGGTACGTGGACAAGAGAGCACAAACTGACTGGCACCCAGGCTACCTTGACATATCTACATGTTATACACACACTACATAACCAGAAGGTACGTGGACAACTGCTCATCCAACATCTCATTCCAAACGGGTACTGATGTTGGGGGCGATTAGGCCCTGCAGTAGGCTTTCCAATTCATCCCAAAGGTGTTCGATTATATACAAATATACATCAGTTATAACATGTTAATGTAGGTATACATCAGTTATAACATGTTAACACTACTACACTGTCTTCATATACCAGTTATAACATGTTAACACTACTACACTGTCTTCATATACCAGTTATAACATGTTAACAGTACTACACTGTCTTCATATACTAGTTATAACATGTTAATGTAGGTATACATCAGTTATAACATGTTAACACTACTACACTGTCTTCATATACCAGTTATAACATGTTAATGTAGGTATACATCAGTTATAACATGTTAACACTACTACACTGTCTTCATATACCAGTTATAACATGTTAATGTAGGTATACATCAGTTATAACATGTTAACACTACTACTCTGTCTTCATATACCAGTTATAACATGTTAATGTAGGTATACATCAGTTATAACATGTTAATACTACTACACTGCCTTCATATACCAGTTATAACATGTTAATACTACTACACTGTCTTCATATACCAGTTATAACATGTTAACACTACTACACTGTCTTCATATACTAGTTATAACATGTTAATACTACTACACTGTCTTCATATACCAGTTATAACATGTTAATGTAGGTATACATCAGTTATAACATGTTAACACTACTACACTGTCTTCATATACTAGTTATAACATGTTAATACTACTACACTGTCTTCATATACTAGTTATAACATGTTAATACTACTACACTGTCTTCATATACCAGTTATAACATGTTAACACTACTACACTGTCTTCATATACTAGTTATAACATGTTAATACTACTACACTGTCTTCATATACCAGTTATAATGTTAACACTACTACACTGCCTTCATATACCAGTTATAACATGTTAATGTAGGTATACATCAGTTATAACATGTTAACACTACTACACTGTCTTCATATACCAGTTATAACATGTTAACACTACTACACTGTCTTCATATACTAGTTATAACATGTTAATGTAGGTATACATCAGTTATAACATGTTAACACTACTATACTGCCTTCATATACCAATTATAACATGTTAACACTACTACACTGTCTTCATATACCAGTTATAACATGTTAATGTAGGTATACATCAGTTATAACATGTTAACACTACTACACTGTCTTCATATACCAGTTATAATGTTAACACTACTACACTGTCTTCATGTACCAGTTATAACATGTTAATGTAGGTATACATCAGTTATAACATGTTAATGTAGGTATACATCAGTTATAACATGTTAACACTACTACACTGTCTTCATATACCAGTTATAACATGTTAACACTACTACACTGCCTTCATATACCAGTTATAACATGTTAATGTAGGTATACATCAGTTATAACATGTTAAGACTACTACACTGCATTCATATACCAGTTATAACATGTTAATGTAGGTATACATCAGTTATAACATGTTAAGACTACTACACTGCATTCATATACCAGTTATAACATGTTAACACTACTACACTGCCTTCATATACCAGTTATAACATGTTAACACTACTACACTGTCTTCATATACCAGTTATAACATGTTAACACTACTACACTGTCTTCATATACCAGTTATAACATGTTAATGTAGGTATACATCAGTTATAACATGTTAAGACTACTACACTGTCTTCATATACCAGTTATACCATGTTAATACTACTACACTGTCTTCATATACCAGTTATAACATGTTAACACTACTACACTGTCTTCATATACCAGTTATAACATGTTAATGTAGGTATACATCAGTTATAACATGTTAAGACTACTACACTGTCTTCATATACCAGTTATAACATGTTAATGTAGGTATACATCAGTTATAACATGTTAAGACTACTACACTGTCTTCATATACCAGTTATAACATGTTAATGTAGGTATACATCAGTTATAACATGTTAACACTACTACACTGTCTTCATATACCAGTTATACCATGTTAATACTACTACACTGTCTGGACACACCTAGTAGCAATGTTTCTCTGGTTGGCAGACAGCACTGGCAGGCCCTTCACATATCTAGAGAGAACAGACAGGAGACAATGGACTGTATTCACAAAGAGGCTCAGAGGAGGAGTGCTGATCCGGTCCATATCACTAGAATCAGGCCAAACTGATCCTAGATCAGAACTCCTACCTTGAGACAGTGGACACAATGGCCTGTCAGAGTACTGACCCTAACATCTCTACAGTCTACCTACACGCTTCCAGTCTAGATATCACTAGAATCTAACAGGCCAAACTGATCCTAGATCAGAACTCCTACCTTGAGACAGTGGACACAATGGCCTGTCAGAGTACTGACCCTAACATCTCTACAGTCTACCTACACGCTTCCAGTCTAGATATAACTAGAATCTAACAGGCCAAACTGATCCTAGATCAGAACTCCTACCTTGAGACAGTGGACACAATGGTCTGTCAGAGTACTGAACCTAACATCTCTACAGTCTACCTACACGCTTCCAGTCTAGATATCACTAGGACTAGTCTTAAAATACTGGTCCTATAGACTGACGACAGACTTGAGTCAGTGTTTCCCCAAACCTCTCCTCCAATACCACCAAGCCTGTCCAAGGATTTGATATATTCCACGACTAGCAGAGCTGATGTACCCTGGGAAAGGGTTGGGGGGGTACTGGCTAGAGGTACATACAGGAGAGGGTAGGGGGAGTTGACATATGTGATGTAGTCAGGGTGATGTAGTGGTGGTCTTACCCGTAGTCAGGGTGATGTATGGGGTGTAGTGGTCTTACCCGTAGTCAGGGTGATGTAGTGGTGGTCTTACCCGTAGTCAGGGTGATGTATGGGGTGTAGTGGTGGTCTTACCCATAGTCAGGGTGATGTATGGGGTGTAGTGGGGGTCTTACCCGTAGTCAGGGTGATGTAGTGGGGTCTTACCCGTAGTCAGGGTGATGTATGGGGTGTAGTGGGGGTCTTACCCGTAGTCAGGGTGATGTATGGGGTGTAGTGGTGGTCTTACCCGTAGTCAGGGTGATGTATGGGGTGTAGTGGTCTTACCCGTAGTCAGGGTGATGTAGTGGTGGTCTTACCCATAGTCAGGGTGATGTATGGGATGTAGTGGTCTTACCTGTAGTCAGGGTGATGTATGGGGTGTAGTGGGGGTCTTACCCATAGAGGTATTCAGCGAAGGTAGCAGCCTCGGGCAGCAGCTTCTCCAACATCTCCTCTCCTTCATCCCCTTTAGTCTTAACGAACTCACACAGAGCTCTCCAGTACAACACGCTCTCACAGGACAGAGACCCAGCCGGGACCAGCATCCTACAGAGAGACACAGTGTGTGAGAGAGTCAGCCAGTCAGCCAGTCGGTCAGACAGCCAGCCAGCCAGACGGCCAGTCGGTCGGCCAGACAGACAGCCAGCCAGCCAGCGTGTGTGTGAGCAACGG
Organism: Oncorhynchus kisutch; assembly: GCF_002021735.2. Classification (NCBI taxonomy): domain Eukaryota; kingdom Metazoa; phylum Chordata; class Actinopteri; order Salmoniformes; family Salmonidae; genus Oncorhynchus; species Oncorhynchus kisutch. The sequence continues at coordinate 234,750 of NW_022265905.1, read as the reverse complement.
GGGGTCAGTATGTGTGCGAGTGAGTGAGCAGGGCGGTGGTGTGTGTGTACCTGTCGTCCAGCTGAAGGCGGTGGTGGAGCAGCTGGTCCTGAGGTGTGTGTGTGAACAGAGCGGTCAGTGTGTCCAGGGCGGTGTGTGTGTGTGTGTACCTGTCGTCCAGCTGAAGGCGGTGGTGGAGCAGCTGGTCCTGAGGTGTGTGTGTGAACAGAGCGGTCAGTGTGTCCAGGGCGGTGTGTGTGTGTGTGTACCTGTCGTCCAGCTGAAGGCGGTGGTGGAGCAGCTGGTCCTGAGGTGTGTGTGTGAACAGAGCGGTCAGTGTGTCCAGGGCGGTGTGTGTGTGTGTGTACCTGTCGTCCAGCTGAAGGCGGTGGTGGAGCAGCTGGTCCTGAGGTGTGTGTGTGAACAGAGCGGTCAGTGTGTCCAGGGCGGTCTGAGAGCAGTTCTCTACATCCAGTTTGTGTAACAGCTCCAACACATCACCCTGGAGAAGATTCAGCCAGGCTGGGAGGAGACGGACCTGCACCACCTCCCTCACCGATTCTACAACACAGACACACAGAGTTACAGACACACCGGAAAATGTATAGCAGGGTGGGGGTGGGAGGGTGAGTTCAAGAGGGGGTTCCTCCCCCTAATAAATTGCTAGATCTTATTTATTTTTACATTTATTTAACCTTTATTTAACTCGGCAAGTCAGTTAAATTAAGAACAAATTCTTATTTACAATGACGGCCTACCACCGGCCAAACCCGGACGACGCGCCTGCGCCTTGTTCGAACAACAACGCCACGGGCCAAACGCCACGGGCCAAAACCATGACTGAAAATGGTGTCATATGAAACCCTTCATTATTATCACTGGTATTGACCATGGAAGGCTGCTGCTCTCTGATCCCATGTATAACATCTCCTGCCGTTGTGCCCTTGAGCAAGGCACTTAAACCCCCCCCCCCCCCCCAAACACTGCACTGATAGGCTGCTGTAATAAACCCTTCATCTGGAGAGATGCTGGGTGTGCAGGCTTTTGATCCAGCCCTGCTCAAACACGTCAGAGTCTTCTTATCAAGGTCCTGTTGACGGCAGTTCTTTTTACAGTGTGGTGTTTAACCCCCCCCCCCCCCCCCCCACTGATAGAGGATGGTTGGTCTCGAGTCTTCTTGGGTATGACGCTACAAGCTTGGTACACCTGTATTTGGGGAGTTTCTCCCATTCTTCTCTGCAGATCCTCTCAAGCTCTTGTCAGGTTGGATGAGGAGTGTTGCTGCACAGCTATTTTCAGGTCTCTTCAGAAATTTTTGATCGGGTTCAAGTCCGGGCTCTGGCTGGGCCACTCAAGGACATTCAGAGACTTGTCCCGAAGCCACTCCTGCATTGTCTTGGCTGTGTACTTAGGGTCCTGTTGGAAGGTGAACCTTCGCCCTAGTCTGAGGTCCTGAGCGCTTCTGTTCATCCTTCCCTCGATCCTGACTAGTCTCCCAGTCCCTACCGCTGAAAAACAACCCCACAGCACAATGCTGCCACCACCATGCATCACCGTAGGAACGGTGCCAGGTTTCCTCCAGACTTGACGCTTGGCATTCAGGTCAAAGAGTTCAGTCTTGGTTTCATCAGACCAGAGAATCTTATTTCTCATGGTCTGAGAGTCCTTCGGGTGTCTTTTGGCAAACTCCAAGCGGGCTGTCATGTGCCTTTTACTGAGGAGTGGCTTCCGTCTGGCCACTCTACCATAAAGGCCTGGAGTGCTGCAGAGATGGTTGTCCTTCTGGAAGGTTCTCCCATCTCTACAGAGGAACTCTGGAGCGCTGTCAGAGTGACCATCGGGTTCTTGGTCACCTCCCTGACCAAAGCCTTCTCCCACAATTGCTCAGTTTGGCCAGGCAGCCAGCTCTAGGTAGAGTCTTGGTGGTTCCAAACGTCTTCCATTTCAGAATGATGAAGGCCACTGTGTTCTTGGGGACCTTCAATGCTGCAGAAATATTTTGGTACCCTTCCCCAGATCTGTGCCTCGACACAATCCTGTCTCTGAGCTCTATGGACAATTCCTTCAACCTCATGGCTTGGTTTTTGCTCTGTCATGCCCTGTCAACTGTGGGACCTTATATAGACAGGTGTGTGTGCCTTTCCAAATCATGTCCAATCAATTGAATTTACAACAAGTGGACTCCAATCAAGTTGAAGAAACACCTCAAGGATGATCAATGGAAACAGGAAGTACCTGAGATCAATGTCAGGTGTCATAGCAACGGGTCTGAATATTTATGCAAGGTATTTATTTTTTATATAAATGTAAAAAAATGTATAAACCTGTTTTTGTGATGTCATTAAGAGGTATTGTGATGTCATTAAGAGGTATTGTGATGTCATTAAGAGGTATTGTGATGTCATTAAGAGGTATTGTGATGTCATTAAGAGGTATTGTGATGTCATTAAGAGGTATTGTGATGTCATTAAGAGGTATTGCGATGTCATTAAGAGGTATTGTGATGTCATTAAGAGGTATTGTGATGTCATTAAGAGGTATTGTGATGTCATTAAGAGGTATTGCGATGTCATTAAGAGGTATTGCGATGTCATTAAGAGGTATTGCGATGTCATTAAGAGGTATTGCGATGTCATTAAGAGGTATTGCGATGTCATTAAGAGTATTGCGATGTCATTAAGAGGTATTGCGATGTCATTAAGAGGTATTGCGATGTCATTAAGAGGTATTGCGATGTCATTAAGAGGTATTGCGATGTCATTAAGAGGTATTGCGATGTCATTAAGAGGTATTGCGATGTCATTAAGAGGTATTGCGATGTCATTAAGAGGTATTGCGATGTCATTAAGAGGTATTGCGATGTCATTAAGAGGTATTGCGATGTCATTAAGAGGTATTGCGATGTCATTAAGAGTATTGCGATGTCATTAAGAGGTATTGCGATGTCATTAAGAGGTATTGCGATGTCATTAAGAGGTATTGCGATGTCATTAAGAGGTATTGCGATGTCATTAAGAGGTATTGCGATGTCATTAAGAGGTATTGCGATGTCATTAAGAGGTATTGCGATGTCATTAAGAGGTATTGCGATGTCATTAAGAGGTATTGCGATGTCATTAAGAGGTATTGCGATGTCATTAAGAGGTATTGCGATGTCATTAAGAGGTATTGCGATGTCATTAAGAGGTATGCGATGTCATTAAGAGGTATTGCGATGTCATTAAGAGGTATTGTGATGTCATTAAGAGGTATTGTGATGTCATTAAGAGGTATTGTGATGTCATTAAGAGGTATTGTGATGTCATTAAGAGGTATTGTGATGTCATTAAGAGGTATTGTGATGTCATTAAGAGGTATTGTGATGTCATTAAGAGGTATTGTGATGTCATTAAGAGGTATTGTGATGTCATTAAGAGGTATTGTGATGTCATTAAGAGGTATTGTGATGTCATTAAGAGGTATTGTGATGTCATTAAGAGGTATTGTGATGTCATTAAGAGGTATTGTGATGTCATTAAGAGGTATTGTGATGTCATTAAGAGGTATTGTGATGTCATTAAGAGGTATTGTGATGTCATTAAGAGGTATTGTGATGTCATTAAGAGGTATTGTGATGTCATTAAGAGGTATTGTGATGTCATTAAGAGGTATTGTGATGTCATTAAGAGGTATTGTGATGTCATTATTAAGAGGTATTGTGATGTCATTATTAAGAGGTATTGTGATGTCATTATTAAGAGGTATTGTGATGTCATTATTAAGAGGTATTGTGATGTCATTATTAAGAGGTATTGTGATGTCATTATTAAGAGGTATTGTGATGTCATTAAGAGGTATTGTGATGTCATTAAGAGGTATTGTGATGTCATTAAGAGGTATTGTGATGTCATTAAGAGGTATTGTGATGTCATTAAGAGGTATTGTGATGTCATTAAGAGGTATTGTGATGTCATTAAGAGGTATTGTGATGTCATTAAGAGGTATTGTGATGTCATTGAGAGGTATTGTGATGTCATTAAGAGGTATTGTGATGTCATTAAGAGGTATTGTGATGTCATTAAGAGGTATTGTGATGTCATTAAGAGGTATTGTGATGTCATTAAGAGGTATTGTGATGTCATTAAGAGGTACTGTACTAGCCGACGAGGTAAACGGACCAACTAGCCGACGAGGTAAACGGACCAACTAGCCGACGAGGTAAACGGACCAACTAGCCGACGAGGTAAACGGACCAACTAGCCGACGAGGTAAACGGACCAACTAGCCGACGAGGTAAACGGACCAACTAGCCGACGAGGTCAACAGATGACCTATTCTACGGGCTTGTCAAGTGTGTGTGTGTATGTGTGTGTACCTGCGGCATCGTGGAGACCCTGCTGCAGCAGACTGACTCTCTGGGCGATACTCAGAGCTCTGATGTGGACCTTGTCTGACAGGACCTGAAACACACACAGTCATTAACAACTTTACATTTAAACTGGGTTCAGGTCTGTCAGGCCAGTTTAGTGTGTTTAAACTGGGTTCAGGTCTGTCAGGCCAGTTTAGTGTGTGTTTAAACTGGGTTCAGGTCTGTCAGGCCAGTTTAGTGTGTGTTTGAACTGGGTTCAGGTCTAAGTGAGTGAGTGCAACATCCATCAATCAGAGATACAGTGGGGAGAACAAGTATTTGAAAACCTGCAAATCGGCAGTGTATCAAATACTTGTTCTCCCCACTGTATATATATGTACCTGGTAAGCCAGTTTGCGGACACTCTCCTTGACGTCCCTGGTACGTTTCAGGATCTTGGGGAGGGTGAGAGAGGAGGGGGCGATGCAGGACAGAACGGCTCGACGAACCTCCGGGTTGGAATCATTCTCCAAGATCAACAGATAGGCTGGAGAGGGAGGAGAGGTAGACAGAGACAGAGAGACAGACAGAGAGAGAGAGAGAGAGAGTGGAGGCTTTAACAGTGGTGGTTCTGTGGTTCCTGTAGTCGAGCCATGGCCAGAGAGGTCTGGACCCTGACAGTGTGTTCTAGTATCAGTACCATTTATAGTGGGACATTTGTGGTTCTGTGGTTCCTGTAGTCAAGCCATGGCCAGAGAGGTCTGGACCCTGACAGTGTGTTGTAGTATCAGTACCATTAACAGTGGGACATTGGTGGTTCTGTGGTTCCTGTAGTCGAGCCATGGCCAGAGAGGCCTGGATCCTGACGTTGGGGAACTTGTCCGTGACTCGGACCAACATGGCCTGGTGGATACCGTCAAACAGGTCATCATCGATCTGGGCGTTCTCCGCCATGCTGCCTAGCAACTTGTTGATCAGCTGACACACACGGAACCTCACCGCGTGGCTGTTGGCCTTGTGGGACTGAAGGGGGGGGGGGGGGGGGGAAGTAGCATCAAGAGAAGTAGCATCAATACCTTGACTACTGGCATTGTAGATGTCCTGATCAGTCCAGTGGTACAGTCAGAGTAGTGTTGTCATGACACCAGTATCACCAGACTACAACGATTAATACAGTTTCCACAGCAGTCCTTTAAGATCCTGGTTTATATCAGATACTGTGACAGGCTGTCTGTGTCCCAACAGGCCTCCTAGCCAGTATAAAGGGTAAATACTAACATATAGTCCTGAGCCGTATACCGATAGTTCTACCGACCTAAATACTAAAATATAGTCCTGAGCCGTATACCGATAATTCTACCGACCTAAATACTAACATATAGTCCTGAGCCGTATACCGATAATTCTACCGACCTAAATACTAACATATAGTCCTGAGCCGTATACCGATAGTTCTACCGACCTAAATACTAACATATAGTCCTGAGCCGTATACCGATAGTTCTACCGACCTTGTGCCATCCTGGGATAACACTGACACTCAACACACTTCATTTTCAATCTGAAGGTTAGCAATGCTAACGAGTACATGTAAAATCCCATAGTGAACGCTAGCTAAATGCTAACGGTTTTATGACAAACTATTTGCCTGGACAGACATCCCAGCTCATTCAGTTAAACAAGTAACTCAAATTCTACTCAGTTTTCTACACAAAACAAATATGTCCTCTGTCACCATTATCACGTCACACTGTGTGGTGTTACCTAAATAAATCTAGATATCAACCTGTCCTCTGTCACCATTATCACGTCACACTGTGTGGTGTTACCTAAATCAATCTAGATATCAACCTGTCCTCTGTCACCATTATCACGTCACACTGTGTGGTGTTACCTAAATAAATCTAGATATCAACCTGTCCTCTGTCACCATTATCACGTCACACTGTGTGGTGTTACCTAAATCAATCTAGATATCAACCTGTCCTCTGTAACCATTATCACGTCACACTGTGTGGTGTTACCTAAATAAATCTAGATATCAACCTGTCCTCTGTCACCATTATCACGTCACACTGTGTGGTGTTACCTAAATAAATCTATATGGTATACAGCCCTAGTCTACTACCATAGGGCCCTGGTTAAAGCAATGCAGTACAGAAGAGGTATATGGTATACAGCCCTAGTCTACTACCATAGGGCCCTGGTTAAAGCAATGCAGAACAGAAGAGGTATATGGTATACAGCCCTAGTCTACTACCATAGGGCCCTGGTTAAAACAATGCAGTACAGAAGAGGTAGTTCACAGCCCTAGTCTACTACCATAGGGCCCTGGTTAAAGCAATGCAGAACAGAAGAGGTATATGGTATACAGCCCTAGTCTACTACCATAGGGCCCTGGTTAAAGCAATGCAGAACAGAAGAGGTATATGGTACACAGCCCTAGTCTACTACCATAGGGCCCTGGTTAAAGCAATGCAGAACAGAAGAGATAGTTCATAGCCCTAGTCTACTACCATAGGGCCCTGGTTAAAACAATGCAGTACAGAAGAGATAGTTCACAGCCCTAGTCTACTACCATAGGGCCCTGGTTAAAGCAATGCAGAACAGAAGAGGTATATGGTATACAGCCCTAGTCTACTACCATAGGGCCCTGGTTAAAGCAATGCAGTACAGAAGAGATAGTTCATAGCCCTAGTCTACTACCATAGGGCCCTGGTTAAAACAATGCAGAACAGAAGAGGTATATGGTATACAGCCCTAGTCTACTACCATAGGGCCCTGGTTAAAACAATGCAGAACAGAAGAGGTATATGGTATACAGCCCTAGTCTACTACCATAGGGCCCTGGTTAAAGCAATGCAGTACAGAAGAGGTATATGGTATACAGCCCTAGTCTACTACCATAGGGCCCTGGTTAAAGCAATGCAGAACAGAAGAGGTATATGGTATACAGCCCTAGTCTACTACCATAGGGCCCTGGTTAAAACAATGCAGTACAGAAGAGATAGTTCACAGCCCTAGTCTACTACCATAGGGCCCTGGTTAAAGCAATGCAGTACAGAAGAGGTATATGGTATACAGCCCTAGTCTACTACCATAGGGCCCTGGTTAAAGCAATGCAGAACAGAAGACGTATATGGTATACAGCCCTAGTCTACTACCATAGGGCCCTGGTTAAAGCAATGCAGTACAGAAGAGATAGTTCACAGCCCTAGTCTACTACCATAGGGCCCTGGTTAAAAGCAATGCAGAACAGAAGAGATAGTTCGGGACTCAAGAGTTGTCCTACCTCCAACAGGAAGTTGAACATGTAACTGAGGAAGGGGTTCTCGTCCTCTTCTTCATCCTCCTCCTCTCCTCCCTCGGCAGAAGGCGTATGGAAGCTGGTGGAGAATTTGGAGACGAACTCTATCACGTTCTCCACAGCCGGTTCTCTCTTGTACACGATCATGGCATGTTTCAGGTACTGGATAAACTCCTCGTGGAACAATGTCTTGTCCTCTAACTAGAGACAGGACAGACAGGCAGACACACGGGGACAGACAGGCAGACACACGGGGACAGACAGGCAGACACACGGGGGACAGACAGGCAGACACACGGGGGACAGACAGGCAGACACACGGGGGACAGACAGGCAGACACACGGGGACAGACAGGCAGACACACGGGGACAGACAGGCAGACACACGGGGACAGACAGGCAGACACACGGGGGACAGACAGGCAGACACACGGGGGACAGACAGGCAGACACACGGGGGACAGACAGGCAGACACACGGGGGACAGACAGGCAGACACACGGGGGACAGACAGGCAGACACACGGGGACAGACAGGCAGACACACGGGGACAGACAGGCAGACACACGGGGGACAGACAGGCAGACACACGGGGGACAGACAGGCAGACACACGGGGACAGACAGGCAGACACACGGGGACAGACAGGCAGACACACGGGGACAGACAGGCAGACACACGGGGACAGACAGGCAGACACACGGGGACAGACAGGCAGACACACGGGGACAGACAGGCAGACACACGGGGACAGACAGGCAGACACACGGGGACAGACAGGCAGACACACGGGGACAGACAGGCAGACACACGGGGACAGACAGGCAGACACACGGGGACAGACAGGCAGACACACAGGACAGACACACAGAAAGCAGGTTGGGTAAGGATGGTGGTTCTCTTACTGATAATAAAGAGGATTAACAGAAACAGTGATTTAAACATGTGTGTGTGTACCTTGTTGTACAGTATGTGTGTGTGTGTGTGTGTGTGTATGTATACATAGGGAGTATTTCCTAGCTACTGCTTCTACACCTGCATTGCTTGCTGTTTGGGGGTTTTAGGCTGGGTTTCTGTACAGCACTTTGAGATATCAGCTGATGTAAGAATGGCTTTAAAAATAAATTTGGTAGATTGTATAGGTGTGTGTGTTTACAGGTGTTTTTGTGTGTTTATCGGCGTGTGTACCTTGTTGTACATTATGTGTGTTTACAGGTGTTTGTGTGTGTTTATCGGCGTTTGTACCTTGTTGTATGTGTTCTTGAGACTGGCCACCAGTTTAGCCTTGTTGTTGTGTCCTTTCTGAGCACGTTGAAACGCCTCTTTTATCGCCAACTCACTTTCCCCAGTCATCTTTTCTCTCCTGGAGAAACAAAACGGACAGCTACAACCTTGTCATTCAAACACAGGTATTAAACTACACTAGCTGGCTAGTTAGCACAACAACAAAAGGACAATAAGCCTAGTTAACGTATTCTACAATGAAGGGAAACAGTCGAGGTATGTGACCGGAAAATTGGGTTAAACATCCAACAACAAGCATTGTTTGTGGCTATTCGACGTTAATTTAGTTACCTAGTAACATTATTTAGTTACCTAGGAACGCTATTTCGCTACCATAGTCGTAGCAGCTACAGTATTAACGACGTTGGTTATCTAACTCTAGTTTTATTAGCGAAACTTTCTTTAAAAATGACACCATTTCACTATTCCAGACGAATATCTCACCCGTCCTCTTCGGCTAGAATAGTTCTCACATAAAGTCCTCTATTATCCAATTAATTAACCGTTTTAAAAGCAAAACATTTTTTTGCTTGCTAACGAAGCTAACCGGCTAACGTTTCTCGCCACTCCTCAAGCTCCCTGCGGACAGGAAAAACATCGTCTCAAGACGTACCAAAGAGGTTGGAAACCGGGGAATGATATGTTTCACAAAAGCATTAATATTGCCAATATAGTTTATTTCGTAAATAAATAACAGATCAATAATAAATTGCTATTTCCGTTTGTTCTTACTTGCTATTGACAACTCGAGTCGTTTCTGCGTCTGCCGCCTGTTTTCAAATGTAACTGCCAGTCTCGCGAGAGGCGAGATTTGTGTTGGCTACGTCATTCCCCTTCTTTTTATTTTTTTAATTTTATTTCACCTTAATTTAACCAGGTCGGCCAGTTGACGACCCAGACCAAGATAAAGCAAAGCAGTGTGACACAAACAACAACACAAACAACAACACAGAGTTACACATGGAGTAAACAAACGTACAGTCAATAATACAATAGAAGAAAAAAAAGGCTCTACGCAGCTCCTTGTAAAAAAAATTTTTGCACTCTCCCTCATCATGTGGCTTTCCAACCTTTCACAAGTCGGAGTGTGAATAATATATATATATATATTTTTACAACAAAATGGGAAAATAAATAATTGCACCACCATCTAACCCTAAATACACACCACTATCCCCAACAAACCCACCACCCCTTCCCACTACTTTGGCCCTAACAGATCCTAGACCATGCCCCCCCCTCAGTTGTTTGAAGAATGCTAAATTCTTCAACTTATGTAAGGCCACCCCCCAGCCATCCACACCTAATACTTTGTGCCTCCTCCGATTTTGGGGGTGCATGACGCCCCTGAAAGCACTATAGCGGGTTCTCTAGGCCTTCAGAGAATTGCAAATATAACCCCCTTCACCCCACAATGGACATTTATCCTCCCTGCCCTCGCCGCCAATGGACAGTTATCCGCCTGGGCCTCCATCGCCCTGCCCCTCACAATGGACATTTATCCGCCTGGGCCTCCATCGCCCTGCCCCTCACAATGGACATTTATCCGCCTGGGCCTCCATCGCCCTGCCCCTCACAGTGGACATTTATCCGCCTGGGCCTCCATCGCCCTGCCCCTCACAATGGACATTTATCCGCCTGGGCCTCCATCGCCCTGCCCCTCACAATGGACATTTATCCACCTGGGCCTCCATCGCCCTGCCCCTCGCAATGGACATTTATCAACCTGGGCCTCCATCGCCCTGCCCCTCGCAATGGACATTTATCCACCTGGGCCTCCATCGCCCTGCCGTTCACAATGGACATTTATCTGCCTGCATGACATGAGCTGAGACTGCCATAAATAAAATATTTTCTGAAATGTGAAATGTACTTATTTTTCTATTTTGAGTAAGCCTAAATGTGTTATTTATTTTATAGACTTGCTAAAGTTTATAATGTTTTGTCATTATGGGATATTGTGTGAAGATTGATGAGGGGGATTTTATTTATTTATTTTTATCCATTGTAGAATAAAGGCTGTAAAGTTACAAAATGTGGATAAAAGTCAAGGGGTCTGAATTCTTTCAGTGTGTCTCTATCTGCCAGGCCGTCTGTCTGCCTGTCTGTTGTTTCCCGGGCTGTGAAGGCCGCAGCTGTTGGCGCGCTGGCAGCTGTACGGTAAGGAATGGAGGTCAGAACAGAACACACCCGTGGGAAAGGCACGAGGCTCCACTCTGTCTCTGCTCACCAAACCGCTGTATTCCTGTTATTGAGGTCAGCAGCGGGAACTCCAGGATGTATGGAGTGATAGAATAGTAATGGCTATACAGCAGCTTGTATCACTACAGACCCTGGTTCGAATCCAGGCTGTATCACAGAGGTCTAAACTACAGAGCCTGGTTCGAATCCAGGCTGTATCACAGAGGTCTAAACTACAGACCCTGGTTCGAATCCAGGCTGTATCACAGAGGTCTAAACTACAGAACCTGGTTCGAATCCAGGCTGTATCACAGAGGTCTAAACTACAGAGCCTGGTTCGAATCCAGGCTGTATCACAGAGGTCTAAACTACAGAGCCTGGTTCGAATCCAGGCTGTATCACAGAGGTCTAAAGGCACTGCATCTCAGTGCTAGAGGATTCACTACAGACCCTGGTTCGAATCCAGGCTGTATCACAGAGGTCTAAAGGCACTGTATCTCAGTGCTAGAGGCGTCACTACAGACCCTGGTTCGAATCCAGGCTGTATCACAGAGGTCTAAAGGCACTGCATCTCAGTGCTAGAGGAGTCATTACAGACACTGGTTCGAATCCAGGCTGTATCACAGAGGTCTAAAGGCACTGCATCTCAGTGCTAGAGGAGTCACTACAGACCCTGGTTCGAATCCAGGCTGTATCACAGAGGTCTAAAGGCACTGTATCTCAGTGCTAGAGGCATCACTACAGACCCTGGTTCGAATCCAGGCTGTATCACAGAGGTCTAAGGGCACTGCATCTCAGTGCTAGAGAAGTCACTACAGACCCTGGTTCGAATCCAGGCTGTATCACAGAGGTCTAAGGGCACTGCATCTCAGTGCTAGAGGTGTCACTACAGACACCCTGGTTCGAATCCAGGCTGTATCACAGAGGTCTAAGGGCACTGCATCTCAGTGCTAGAGGCATCATTACAGACACCCTGGTTCGAATCCAGGCTGTATCACCACCGGCCCGGGATTGGGAGTCCCATAGGCGCACATTTGGCCCAGCGTCGTCAGGCCTGTCATTGTAAATAAGCATTTGATCTTAACTGAGGTGCCTAGTTAAATTTATTTTTATTTGACCTTTATTTAACTAGGCAAGTCAGTTAAGAACAAATTCTTATTTTCAATGACGGCCTAGGAACAGTGGGTTAACTGCCTGTTCAGGGGCAGAACGACAGATTTGTACCTTGTCAGCTCAGGGGTTTGAACTTGCAACCTTCAGGTTACTAGGCCAACGCTCTAACCACTAGGCTACCCTTAAAGGTTAATTTTTAAAAATATATGCATTTAGGCCAGCCTAGGATATTAACCTGCCGCGCATGGGCATCCTACAGATGTAGGGTATTAATTTGCTATAACAGGAAAATAATCATGCAGGAAATGTGAATTAAATGTGGATATATATATATAACTAATGGACATGTTTAGTTAACATGAAAATTACAAACTTTAGAAGCCTTTTACAACCTTGAATATACTACTATTAGTGATCAAATTAAGAGTCCTACATCTGTATGTAGGGCTGTATCTGGGATGTTAACCCGCTGTGCATTGACCTCCTGCAGGGCTAGATATAGGATGTTAACCCGCTGTGCATTGACCTCCTGCAGGGCTAGATATAGGATGTTAACCCGCTGTGCATTGACCTCCTACAGGGCTAGATCTAGGATGTTAACCCGCTGTGCATTGACCTCCTACAGGGCTAGATCTAGGATGTTAACCCGCTGTGCATTGACCTCCTACAGGGCTAGATATAGGATATTAACCCACTGTGCATTGACCTCCTGCAGGGCTAGATATAGGATGTTAACCCGCTGTGCATTGACCTCCTACAGGGCTAGATCTAGGATGTTAACCCGCTGTGCATTGACCTCCTACAGGGCTAGATCTAGGATGTTAACCCGCTGTGCATTGACCTCCTACAGGGCTAGATCTAGGATGTTAACCCGCTGTGCATTGACCTCCTGCAGGGCTAGATATAGGATATTAACCCGCTGTGCATTGACCTCCTGCAGGGCTAGATATAGGATATTAACCCGCTGTTCATTGAATGATAGAATGTGATATAGGATAGAATGTGATATAGGATAGAATGTGATATAGGATAGAATGTGATCTAGGATAGAATGTGATACAGGATAGAATGTGATACAGGATAGAATGTGCTCTAGGAGGGAATGTGATACAGGATAGAAAGTGCTACAGGATAGAATGTGATCTAGGATAGAATGTGATACAGGATAGAATGTGATACAGGATAGAATGTGCTCTAGGAGGGAATGTGATACAGGATAGAATGTGATCTAGGATAGAATGTGATACAGGATAGAATGTGATACAGGATATAATGTGATACTGGATAGAATGTGATCTAGGATATAATGTGATACAGGATAGAATGTGATCTAGGATAGAATGTGATACAGGATAGAATGTGATACAGGATATAATGTGATACTGGATAGAATGTGATCTAGGATATAATGTGATACAGGATAGAATGTGATCTAGGATAGAATGTGATACAGGATAGAATGTGATACAGGATAGAATGTGATATAGGATAGAATGTGATATAGGATAGAATCCCTTTTGAATTAAAACGTTGATAGAGGCTATACTGGACCTAGTGAATAGGTCTAGAATAATAAATATGGACTTATTAAACAGACTTATCACTGGAATAGGCAGGGAGTTCACCTGCAAATACTCCTGAAGAATCTATGCAATAAGTCAATTGATTAATTGAAACGCCTTTCACCCTGTGTGCGTGTGTTTATGTGTGTGCGTGCGTATGTTTTGTGTGAGTGTGTGTGTGGATCGACACTACAGCAGAACCGGGGAGGGGCGTAGCAGCACTGCAGCAGTGCGCTCTGCTCGAGAGGGAGAGCGCGAGCTGTCTACGGTAATGTGCCATACGCCCTCTCCGCCCCTGCTGCTCGAGAGACAGGTGGTCGGGACACATGCCTTCATCCTCGAGCGCTCCCCGGTTAAAATAAGAAAACAAATCGGTTGACAGACAGCGGTGGGACTGCTGGCGTGAGGCAAGCGCGTCCCCGATGGAATTGGAGCCGGTGACCTCCGCGCAGCGAGCACTGGGCAGAGGAGAGAGAGGGGAAAGCAAGTTGGCGAGAGAACCTCACCGATTTACGTTTCTCATCATGACTATTGCGCTGGCTGCTTTTCCGCCGCAGCGGAGGGGATTGTTATTCACTTACAGAAGGAAGAAACACACACACCTCTGAGGCAAACCGGAGAGAGAGAGCATTACCGGGAATTTCCTTTTGTTCCATTATTCATTTGGATCCTAATAGCTGGTGGAAGTTGTCTCGTGGGGATTATGATGGCTTCGGGTGCTGGTAAAGCCCCGCAGCCCCCAGGGCCAGGCTCCGGTAGCCTTAACGGGACTGCAGCAGACTTACCGAACATAGAGCAGGAGCTGTATGACTATCAGATGCATGGCAAGATGTGCAAGAAGATAGCTCAGCTAACCAAGGTATGAGACAGGGGAGATAGAAGATATAGCTCAGATAACCAAGGTATGAGACAGGGGAGATAGATAAAAGGTAAGACTAGACAGAAGGATAGATAAACAGAGCTCAGCTAGGTAAGACTGGACAGAGACATAGATAAA
>NW_022265905.1:177500-215000 GCF_002021735.2 Oncorhynchus kisutch | reverse complement strand
CACCACAGGTTAATTAACTCTGTGTGTCTCTACACCTCCAGGTTCAGGTAGACTTTGAGAGCTACCGTGTCCAGGCAGAGGAGAGGGATCGTGGGGTAGAGGCAGAGCTAAGGAGGGACTATGAGGAAAAGCTCCAGGTTCTGGGGTTGGAGAGACAGGAGACCCAGGCCCAACTCAACACGGCCCACGACGAGAGTCTTCGACTGGGGAGAGAGCTGGAGACGGCTGGGGAGGCTGCGCAGTGCCTGGAGGTTCAATGTGATGAACTACGGAGGAAAGGAGAAGAGCGAGGGAAAGGGAAGGAGGAGGAGATGGAGAGAATGCGACTCCTCTCGGAGGAGGTGAAGACTCTGAGGAAAGGGAAGGAGCGAGCAGAGGAAGAGAGGGAGAGAGCAGGGAGAGAGGAGAGGGAGAAGTGGGAGAGGGAGAGAGCAGTGAGAGAGGAGAGGGAGAAGTGGGAGAGGGAGAGAGCAGAGAAAGAGGAGAGGGAGGAGTGGGAGAGGGAGAGAGCAGTGAGAGAGGAGAGGGAGAAGTGGGAGACGAGGATGAAGGAGGTGACAGAGGAGAAGGAGGAGTTGAAGAGGAGCATGGAGGAGGAGTTGAAGAGGAGCATGGAGGAGGCGCGCAGGGAGGAGAGACGGCAGTGGGAGGAGAGAGAGGAGGAGGAGAAGAGAGGGATGAGTACAGTACTGAGAGAGAGAGTGAGGAAGGCGGAGGGAGAGATGGAGGGCAGTCTGCAGCGACTCAACGAGAGCAAGAGACACGCTGCCAAACTACAGGACAGAATACAGGTACTCACCCTAACAGGACAGAATACAGGTACTCACCCTAACAGGACAGAATACAGGTACTCACCCTAACAGGACAGAATACAGGTACTCACCCTAACAGGACAGAATACAGGTACTCACCCTAACAGGACAGAATACAGGTACTCACCCTAACAGGACAGAATACAGGTACTCACCCTAACAGGACAGGATACAGGTACTCACCCTAACAGGACAGGATACAGGTACTCACCCTAACAGGACAGGATACAGGTACTCACCCTAACAGGACAGAATACAGGTACTCACCCTAACAGGACAGAATACAGGTACTCACCCTAACAGGACAGAATACAGGTACTCACCCTAACAGGACAGAATACAGGTACTCACCCTAACAGGACAGAATACAGGTACTCACCCTAACAGGACAGAATACAGGTACTCACCCTAACAGGACAAAATACAGGTACTCACCCTAACAGGACAGAATATAGGTACTCACCCTAACAGGACAGAATACAGGTACTCACCCTAACAGGACAGAATACAGGTACTCACCCTAACAGGACAGAATACAGGTACTCACACTATGGTTTTACTATCATTTTTGGGAACAAAAACATTTATTCCCGTTCAAAATATTTTTTTCCCTGACCCGTAATCCTAAAACGAAACATAAACCTAACCCCTAGCCCTAAACCTAACCCCTAACCCTAATAGAGAGAGAATCCTAGTCTTTATATAGCCAGTGACTCTGTCACATAGTTTCCTGTGTATCCATCCTTCTAGCCCTGCTACTTCCTGTTTCCCTGTGTGAACCTCACCCTCTACTTCCTGTTTCCCTGTGTGAACCTCACCCTCTACTTCCTGTTTCCCTGTGTGAACCTTGTTGTGGAAATGTCCTCTATTTACCAAATCCCGAGAGTAAACCACCACACAAGTCAGAGTTAGTTATCACAAAGTCCATCTTTAATTATATGAGCTCTATCACAATCCTGTGACTCTCAGATCAATGCAGTGTCTATAAATGAATTATCTGAGAGTCCCTTACACATTGCAACTGAGATCCTTTATAGCAAAGACACACATAGCCAGACAGCATTGGCCATAATTTATCGTTCAGCTTTGTCTCCTAAACTATGTTCTTTTCTCAAACTCAGAACCTAAACAAAACCTCATATCAACAGGCATATATCAAATCCACCCCTCCTTGACAAGATCACAGAGACCCATTGACTGGCACACAGACATTGTGGAGCCAAGAGATACACGCTTGACCTCTCCCCTCTCTGCGGCCCAAGTAACTTAGTCCTGACAGAGAACAGATGACTGCAACCCCGCCACAGTATTATACAAAACTAAACATTCTGATGAGAAGTAACTTACACACATATGATGAATATAAAACATCTTACCTATGTTACCAACTAATTCTGATTATTCCCCAACAACCTCACCCTCTACTTCCTGTTTCCCCGTGTGAACCTCACCCTCTACTTCCTGTTTCCCTGTGTTAACCTCACCCTTTACTTCCTGTTTCCCTGTGTGAACCTCACCCTCTACTTCCTGTTTCCCTGTGTTAACCTCACCCTCTACTTCCTGTTTCCCTGTGTTAACCTCACCCTTTACTTCCTGTTTCCCTGTGTGAACCTCACCCTCTACTTCCTGTTTCCCTGTGTTAACCTCACCCTCTACTTCCTGTTTCCCTGTGTTAACCTCACCCTCTACTTCCTGTTTCCCTGTGTGAACCTCACCCTCTACTTCCTGTTTCCCTGTGTTAACCTCACCCTTTACTTCCTGTTTCCCTGTGTGAACCTCACCCTCTACTTCCTGTTTCCCTGTGTTAACCTCACCCTCTACTTCCTGTTTCCCTGTGTGAACCTCACCCTTTACTTCCTGTTTCCCTGTGTGAACCTCACCCTCTACTTCCTGTTTCCCTGTGTTAACCTCACCCTCTACTTCCTGTTTCCCTGTGTTAACCTCACCCTCTACTTCCTGTTTCCCTGTGTGAACCTCACCCTCTACTTCCTGTTTCCCTGTGTTAACCTCACCCTCTACTTCCTGTTTCCCTGTGTTAACCTCACCCTCTACTTCCTGTTTCCCTGTGTTAACCTCACCCTCTACTTCCTGTTTCCCTGTGTGAACCTCACCCTCTACTTCCTGTTTCCCTCTGTTAACCTCACCCTCTACTTCCTGTTTCCCTGTGTTAACCTCACCCTCTACTTCCTGTTTCCCTGTGTGAACCTCACCCTCTACTTCCTGTTTCCCTGTGTGAAGCTCACCCTCTACTTCCTGTTTCCCTGTGTGAACCTCACCCTCTACTTCCTGTTTCCCTGTGTGAATCTCACCCTCTACTTCCTACCATCTCTCTCTCTCTAGGACCTGGAGGAGGAGTTGGAGTCGGGGAGGAGGCGTGTCTCGGGGGCAGAGGGTGGGGCTAAGAGGGCATGGGAGGAGTTAGTCGTGGCCAAAGAGAGACTACTGCTGCAGGAGGAGGAGCTGCAGAGCAAATCAGGTAATCAATCAACCAATCAAGCAATTAATCAATTAATACATTAATGCAAAAATACATTAATAAAACTATAAGAATCAATCAATCAATTAATACGTAAATACATTATAAAACAATCTATGAATTAATCAATCAATCAATCAATCAATCAATTAATCGATAAATCAATCAACCAATCACTCAATCCATTAATCGATAAATCAATCAACCAATCACTCAATCCATTAATCGATAAATCAATCAACCAATCACTCAATCCATTAATCGATAAATCAATCAACCAATCACTCAATCCATTAATCGATAAATCAATCAACCAATCACTCAATCCATTAATCGATAAATCAATCAACCAATCACTCAGTCCATTAATCGATAAATCAATCAACCAATCACTCAGTCCATTAATCGATAAATCAATCAACCAATCACTCAGTCCATTAATCGATAAATCAATCAACCAATCACTCAATCCATTAATCGATAAATCAATCAACCAATCAATAATTGTATCAATCATTCAATAAAGGAGTTTAATGTGTAACGTAACGTCTATGTCCTTCTGTGTGTGTGTGTGTGTGTGTGTGTGTCAGAGGAGCTGCTGAGTCGTGGTGTGTGTGAGGGGTGTGTGTGTGTGAACGTGGAGGAGTTGAAAGGTCAGGTGAACAAACTGCAGAGCAGGAACAGAGAGCTGGAGTTGCAGAGCAGTGGGAGAAACAACGACTACGCCAGACAGGTAGACACACACACACACACACACACACACACACACACACACACACACACACACACACACACACACACACACACACACACACACACACACACACACACACACACACACACACACACACACAGACCAACTTTGAATGAATTCCAGTAATGTGACAACATTCTGACCGTGTGCTCGTGTGTGTGTGTGTGTGTGTCCAGCATGCGGAGGCCCTGGCTAGTCTGCGTTCTGAGATGGTGAGGGCTCAGTCAGAGGAGCTCCGGAGAGAACGGAAACACGCAGAAGTGGAAAAGGGACAAATGCAAAAAGAGATGGAGGAAGAGAAAGACAGACTGCTGAAAGAGAGAGAAGAAGAGAGAGACAGACTGCAGAAAGAGGGAGAAGAAGAGAGAGACAGACTGCAGAAAGAGAGAGAAGAAGAGAGAGACAGACTGCAGAAAGAGGGAGAAGAAGAGAGAGACAGACTGCAGAAAGAGAGAGAAGAAGAGAGAGAACGCCTGCAGAAAGAAAGAGAAGAAGAGAGAGAACGCCTGCAGAAAGAGATAGAAGAGGTGAAAGGAAGAGTGACAACACAGATGGAAGGAAACACGGAGCTCGTGGAGGAGCAGAGAGAGAGTCTGAACCAGGAGAAGAAGAGATTGAAGGAGCAGGCGGACGAGGAAAGGAGGAGATTGAAGGAGCAAGTGAAGAAGGCGATAGAAGAGGTGATGAGGAAACATGCAGCTGAGCTCCACAACGCCCAGGAAGCACTGAGGACAAACCAAGAGGTAACACACACTGGAGACATCTGTTCTGACTGGGTCCCAGACAGAACCAGACATTACAGACAGCTGGTCTGACTGGGTCACAGACAGAACCAGACATTACAGACAGCTGGTCTGACTGGGTCCCAGACAGAACCAGACATTACAGACAGCTGGTCTGACTGGGTCCCAGACAGAACCAGACATTACAGACAGCTGGTCTGACTGGGTCACAGACAGAACCAGACATTACAGACAGCTGGTCTGACTGGGTCCCAGACAGAACCAGACATTACAGACAGCTTGTCTGACTGGGTCCCAGACAGAACCAGACATTACAGACAGCTGGTCTGACTGGGTCCCAGACAGAACCAGACAGAACCAGACATTACAGACAGCTAGTCTGACTGGGTCCCAGACAGAACCAGACAGCTAGTCTGACTGGGTCCCAGACAGAACCAGACATTACAGACAGCTAGTCTGACTGGGTCCCAGACAGAACCAGACATTACAGACAGCTTGTCTGACTGGGTCCCAGACAGAACCAGACATTACAGACAGCTGGTCTGACTGAGTCCCAGACAGAACCAGACATTACAGACAGCTAGTCTGAGTCCCAGACAGAACCAGACATTACAGACAGCTGGTCTGAGTCCCAGACAGAACCAGACATTACAGACAGCTAGTCTGACTGGGTCCCAGACAGAACCAGACATTACAGACAGCTAGTCTGACTGGGTCCCAGACAGAACCAGACAGCTGGTCTGACTGGGTCCCAGACAGAACCAGACATTACAGACAGCTAGTCTGACTGGGTCCCAGACAGAACCAGACATTACAGACAGCTGGTCTGAGTCCCAGACAGAACCAGACGTTACAGACAGCTGGTCTGACTGGGTCCCAGACAGAACCAGACATTACAGACAGCTAGTCTGACTGGGTCCCAGACAGAACCAGACATTACAGACAGCTGGTCTGACTGGGTCACAGACAGAACCAGACATTACAGACAGCTGGTCTGACTGGGTCCCAGACAGAACCAGACATTACAGACAGCTGGTCTGACTGGGTCCCAGACAGAACCAGACATTACAGACAGCTGGTCTGACTGGGTCACAGACAGAACCAGACATTACAGACAGCTGGTCTGACTGGGTCCCAGACAGAACCAGACATTACAGACAGCTTGTCTGACTGGGTCCCAGACAGAACCAGACATTACAGACAGCTGGTCTGACTGGGTCCCAGACAGAACCAGACATTACAGACAGCTAGTCTGACTGGGTCCCAGACAGAACCAGACAGCTAGTCTGACTGGGTCCCAGACAGAACCAGACATTACAGACAGCTAGTCTGACTGGGTCCCAGACAGAACCAGACATTACAGACAGCTTGTCTGACTGGGTCCCAGACAGAACCAGACATTACAGACAGCTGGTCTGACTGAGTCCCAGACAGAACCAGACATTACAGACAGCTAGTCTGAGTCCCAGACAGAACCAGACATTACAGACAGCTAGTCTGACTGGGTCCCAGACAGAACCAGACATTACAGACAGCTAGTCTGACTGGGTCCCAGACAGAACCAGACAGCTGGTCTGACTGGGTCCCAGACAGAACCAGACATTACAGACAGCTAGTCTGACTGGGTCCCAGACAGAACCAGACATTACAGACAGCTGGTCTGACTGGGTCCCAGACAGAACCAGACATTACAGACAGCTGGTCTGACTGGGTCCCAGACAGAACCAGACATTACAGACAGCTGGTCTGACTGAGTCCCAGACAGAACCAGACATTACAGAAAGCTAGTCTGACTGGGGTCCAGACAGAACCAGACATTACAGACAGCTGGTCTGACTGGGTCACAGACAGAACCAGACATTACAGACAGCTAGTCTGACTGGGTCCCAGACAGAACCAGACATTACAGACAGCTAGTCTGACTGAGTCCCAGACAGAACCAGACATTACAGACAGCTGGTCTGACTGAGTCCCAGACAGAACCAGACATTACAGACAGCTGGTCTGACTGAGTCCCAGACAGAACCAGACATTACAGACAGCTAGTCTGACTGGGTCCCAGACAGAACCAGACATTACAGACAGCTAGTCTGACTGGGTCCCAGACAGAACCAGACATTACAGACAGCTGGTCTGACTGAGTCCCAGACAGAACCAGACATTACAGACAGCTAGTCTGACTGGGTCCCAGACAGATCCAGACATTACAGACAGCTAGTCTGACTGGGTCCCAGACAGAACCAGACAGACATTAACACAAACTGTTGCAGAAGGGCCTCAAAAACAACCACTGCGGTGTGTGTGTGTGTGTGTGTGTGTGTGTGTGTGTGTGTGTGTGTGTGTGTGTGTGTGTGTGTGTGTGTGTGTGTGTCAGCAGGTGTGTGTACGTGTGCAGGAGGACAGGAGGAGTGGTGAAGAGGTGTGTCGAAGGCTGGAGACTGAGAGGGAGGAGCTTAGAGACCAGCTGCAGCAAGCAACCAATCAGGTGAGAGAGGCTTTGCCTTGACTCCCATCAAGGACTCAGACTCTCCATTAAATACACAAACAACATACTGTACTGACAACATTCTGACTGTGTGTGTGTGTGTCTGTGTGTGTCTGTGTGTGTCTCTGTGTCTGTGTGTCTGTGTGCGTCTCTGTGTGTTTATGTCTGTGTGTCTGTGTGTGTGTCTGTGTCTGTATGTGTGTGTGTCTGTGTGTGTATGTGTGTGTGTGTGTGTAGATCTGGCGTTTGGAAGGAGTCATTCAGCAGCAAAGTCAGGGGGGTGTGGCCTCTGAAACTCCTCCCACCTGCGGAATCCACTGTTCCCACCTCCGAGAGGATCTACAGCACATACAGGTACACACACACACACACACATGCAGACACACACACACACACACACAGACACACACACACAGAGACACACACGCAGACACACACACACACACACACACACACACACACACAGAGACACACACACACACAGAGACACACACACAGACACACACACACTTAATTGGTGTCTAAATCACAGATTAGTGTTGATTGGTTTTTCAATCTCTGCTGTGTGTGATGGATGGTGTGTGTGTGTGTGTGTGTGTGTGTGTGTGTGTGTGTGTGTGTGTGTGTCAGGAAGAGATGGATCGACAGAGAGAGAGTTACCAGAGGGAGATGACAGGTCTGAGAACAGACAAACAGAGACTGGAGGAGAAGGTTCTAGAGCTCAACCAACAGACCCAAGAGAACACAGACAGAAACGTTCTAGAACACAACCAAGAGAACACAGACAGAAACGTTCTAGAACACAACCAAGAGAACACTGACAGAAACGTTCCAGAACACAACCAAGAGAACACTGAAAGAAACGTTCCAGAACACAACCAAGAGAACACTGACGAGAGAATCCGGTAGGTTGGAAAACTTTAAATAACGACAAAACACTATTCACCTTATGATGCCTCGCCCACATGACCCAGTTCCTGATCCAACGCTAGATTTTCAACCTAGATCTTCAACCTAGATTTTCAACCTAGATCCAACATCATTGTTTTTCCTACTTTCAGACCATTCACAAACAAGCTATTAAATATCAATGAAATTTGACAAAACTATGGAATAACGTGCACAGAATTGGAAAGATATGTTAATTCTATGTTGAGGAAAATGATGGTAAGAATCATAAAGTTCCCTTTCCGTCTCTCAGTATAATATTTGTATTTATTTATTTATTTTATTTCACCTTTATTTAACCAGGTAGGCTAGTAGAGAACACCTTTATTTAACCAGGTAGGCTAGTTGAGAACACCTTTATTTAACCAGGTAGGCTAGTTGAGAACACCTTTATTTAACCAGGTAGGCTAGTTGAGAACACCTTTATTTAACCAGGTAGGCTAGTTGAGAACACCTTTATTTAACCAGGTAGGCTAGTTGAGAACACCTTTATTTAACCAGGTAGGCTAGTTGAGAACACCTTTATTTAACCAGGTAGGCTAGTTGAGAACACCTTTATTTAACCAGGTAGGCTAGTTGAGAACACCTTTATTTAACCAGGTAGGCTAGTTGAGAACAAGTTCTCATTTACAACTGCAACCTGGCCAAGATAAAGCAAAGCAGTTCGACACATACAACGACACAGAGTTACACATGGAGTAAAACAAACATACAGTCAATAATACAGTATAAACAAGTCTATATACGATGTGAGCAAATGAGGTGAGATAAGGGGAGGTAAAGGCAAAAAAGGCCATGGTGGCAAAGTAAATACAATATAGCAATTAAACACTGGAATGGTAGATTTGCAGTGGAAGAATGTGCAAAGTAGAAATAAAAAATAATGGGGTGCAAAGGAGCAAAATAAATAAATTAATTAAATACAGTAGGGAAAGAGGTAGTTGTTTGGGCTAAATTATAGGTGGGCTATGTACAGGTGCAGTAATCTGTGAGCTGCTCTGACAGTTGGTGCTTAAAGCTAGTGAGGGAGATAAGTGTTTCCAGTTTCAGAGATTGTTGTAGTTCGTTCCATTCATTATATGGGGAGTCAACGCGTTTTTGAGTTTTCTTCGGGTGAATATGATTGGTCGTTGACTGTATGCTATACCCACGTTTCCTCCTACAGGGACAGTAGTTATATTCATAACTGTACGGATGTATTTCACGTAGTATAAGCGCTTGGAGACCTACGTTCATTAGCATTAGCATTCTCATAGAGAATGACTGGCGGTGTTAGCATATTAGACTGTATCTAATGGTCGTTATCTATAGCCTGTATCCCTTATCAATCAAAGATCAATGCTTGAAATAGCAATGTTGTTTGACACAGAATATCAATGACAAGAGACAGAAACGGTGGCGAAGTGTTTTATGACGATAACATCAGGATATTTGCAGTCTGTTGTGCCACGAAGCTATAACGAGCTAACGCCGCCAGTCATTCTCTATGAGAATGCTAATGCTAACAAATGTCTGTTTCTGTGTGCTTATGCTACGTGAAAACAAACGTTCAAATTTTTTTCGATAATTATCCTCAATATAGAATTAACATATCTTTTCAATTCTGTACACGCTTTCTAATAGTTTTGACAAATTTAAATCACATTTAAGAATGTTTTGCTTCTTTGTGGATGGACCGGAAGAAGGAAAACAATCTCAACAAATTGGATGTACCCTTGTTTTTAATTTGAAATGTAATTTAATCTATTTAACAAGTCAGTTAAGAACAAATTCTTATTTTCAATGACGGCCTACCAGGGAACAGTGGGTTAAACTGCCTTGTTCAGGGGCAGAACGACAGATTTTTACCTTGTCAGCTCGGGGGATTCGATCTAGCAACCTTTTGATTACTGGCTCTAACCACTAGGCTACCTGCCTCCTCTACACTCTAACCACTAGGCTACCTGCCTCCTCTACACTCTAACCACTAGACTACCTGCCGCCTCTACATTCTAACCACTAGGCTACCTGCCGCCTCTACACTCTAACCACTAGGCTACCTGCCTCCTCTACACTCTAACCACTAGGCTACCTGCCTCCTCTACACTCTAACCACTAGGCTACCTGCCGCCTCCACACTAACCACTAGGCTACCTGCCTCCTCTAACCACTAGACTACCTGCCACCTCTACACTAACCACTAGACTACCTGCCTCCTCTAACCACTAGGCTACCTGCCTCCTCTACACTCTAACCACTAGACTACCTGCCACCTCTACACTAACCACTAGACTACCTGCCTCCTCTAACCACTAGGCTACCTGCCTCCTCTACACTCTAACCACTAGACTACCTGCCGCCTCTACATTCTAACCACTAGGCTACCTGCCTCCTCTACACTCTAACCACTAGGCTACCTGCCTCCTCTACACTCTAACCACTAGACTACCTGCCGCCTCTACATTCTAACCACTAGGCTACCTGCCTCCTCTACACTCTAACCACTAGGCTACCTGCCTCCTCTACACTCTAACCACTAGACTACCTGCCTCCTCTACACTCTAACCACTAGGCTACCTGCCTCCTCTACACTCTAACCACTAGGCTACCTGCCTCCTCTACACTAACCACTAGGCTACCTGCCTCCTCTACACTCTAACCACTAGACTACCTGCCACCTCTACACTCTAACCACTAGACTACCTACCTCCTCTACACTCTAACCACTAGGCTACCTGCCGCCTCTACATTCTAACCACTAGGCTACCTGCCTCCTCTACACTCTAACCACTAGGCTACCTGCCTCCTCTACACTCTAACCACTAGGCTACCTGCCTCCTCTACACTCTAACCACTAGACTACCTGCCTCCTCTACACTCTGACCACTAGGCTACCCTGCCCCCTCTACACTCTAACCACTAGACTACCTGCCGCCTCTACACTCTAACCACTAGGCTACCTGCCACCTCTAACCACTAGGCTACCTGCCGCCTCTACACTCTAACCACTAGGCTACCTGCCGCCTCCACACTAACCACTAGGCTACCTGCCTCCTCTAACCACTAGACTACCTGCCACCTCTACACTCTAACCACTAGTCTACCTGCCTCCTCTACACTAACCACTAGACTACCTGCCTCCTCTACACTCTAACCACTAGACTACCTGCCTCCTCTACACTCTAACCACTAGGCTACCTGCCTCCTCTACACTCTAACCACTAGGCTACCTGCCTCCTCTACACTCTAACCACTAGGCTACCTGCCACCTCTACACTCTAACCACTAGGCTACCTGCCGACCCTACACTCTAACCACTAGACTACCTGCCACCTCTACACTCTAACCACTAGACTACCTGCCACCTCTACACTCTAACCAATAGTCTACCTGCCTCCTCTACACTCTAACCACTAGACTACCTGCCTCCTCTACACTCTAACCACTAGGCTACCTACCTCCTCTACACTCTAACCACTAGACTACCTGCCTCCTCTACACTCTAACCACTAGTCTACTTACCTCCTCTACACTCTAACCACTAGGCTAGCTGCCTCCTCTACACTCTAACCACTAGTCTACCTGCCTCCTCTACACTAACCACTAGACTACCTGCCTCCTCTACACTCTAACCACTAGACTACCTGCCTCCTCTACACTCTAACCACTAGGCTACCTGCCTCCTCTACACTCTAACCACTAGGCTACCTGCCTCCTCTACACTCTAACCACTAGGCTACCTGCCTCCTCTACACTCTAACCACTAGACTACCTGCCACCTCTACACTCTAACCACTAGGCTACCTACCTCCTCTACACTAACCACTAGGCTACCTGCCTCCTCTACACTAACCACTAGGCTACCTGCCTCCTCTACACTCTAACCACTAGGCTACCTGCCTCCTCTACACTCTAACCACTAGGCTACCTGCCGACCCACTATTGTTGCCAGGGGGTCATAATTATATTCTGCAGTGTGGTCACACATTTTTACATAATGTGTGTGTGTCTCCAGGTCAGAGTGTGAGGAGCGCCTGAGGGCGGAGCTTAAGGCGGAGCTTGATGCGGCTGTTGCCACGAGCAACCAGAGAGAGCAGGAGCTGCAGACTCAACTAGCCGATCTCCAATCACAGGTAATTTACTCAACTAGCCAATCTCCAATCACAGATAATTTACTCAACTAGCCAATCACCAATCACAGGTAATCTACTCAACTAATCAATCACCAATCACAGGTAATCTGCTCAACCAGCCAATCACCAATCACAGGTAATCTACTCAACTAGCCAATCACCGGTAATTTACTCAACTAGCCAATCATCAATCACAGGTAATCTACTCAACTAGCCAATCACAAATCACAGGTAATCTACTCAACTAGCCAATCACAGATGATCTATTTAACTAGCCAATCACCAATCACAGGTAATCTACTGAGATGTCTGGGGGGGTCTGATCTAACCTCACTATTGATCTGAGATGTCTGGGGGGGATTCTGTTCTAACCTCACTACTGATCTGAGATGTCTGGGGGGATCTGATCTAACCTCACTATTGATCTGAGATGTCTGGGGGGGATTCTGTTCTAACCTCACTACTGATCTGAGATGTCTGGGGGGATCTGATCTAACCTCACTATTGATCTGAGATGTCTGGGGGGATCTGATCTAACCTCACTATTGATCTGAGATGTCTATGGGGGGGATCTGATCTAACCTCACTATTGATCTGAGATGTCTGGGGGGGGGGGATCTGATCTAACCTCACTATTGATCTAAGATGTCTATGGGGGGATCTGATCTAACCTCACTATTGATCTGAGATGTCTATGGGGGGGATCTGATCTAACCTCACTATTGATCTGAGATGTCTGGGGGGGGGGGATCTGTTCTAACCTCACTATTGATCTGAGATGTCTATGGGGGGGATCTGATCTAACCTCACTATTGATTTGAGATGTCTATGGGGGGGATCTGATCTAACCTCACTATTGATCTGAGATGTCTAGGGGGGGGGCGGTTAGGAGGTGGGAAATATATATATTTAAAAAATTCTAACCCTTAAACTTACAAGACAGTTGAATCATGCCCTGTTTGAGTGAGCTAACTTCCGGTTGTAGGTGGAGAGGAAGGCGGGGCCAATAGAGGGTGACCATGACGACAGTGAGATTGACAGGCTGCGGAGGGAGGTGCAGGAGACCAGAGACATGAACCAGAGACTGAGAGAGCAGCTGAAGGTACACACTCACACAGACACACTCACTCACACAGACACACACTCACACAGACACACTCACTCACACAAACACAGACTCACTCACTCACACACACACAGACTGACACAGACTCACTCACTCACACAGAAACAGACTCACTCACATACTCACTCACTCACACACTCACACACAGTCACTCAATCACTCACACACACAGTCACACAGTCAGTCAGTCACTCACACACACAGTCACTCAATCACACACACAGTCACACAGTCAGTTACTCACACACACAGTTACTCACTCACTCCCTCACAGTGACTCACACACACACATACAGTCACTCACTCACACACACACACACAGTCCATCACACACACACATACAGTCACTTACTCACACACACAGTCACTCACTTACTCACACACACAGTCACTCACTCACTCACACACACAGTCACTCACTCACACACAGTCACACAGTCACTCACTCACACACACAGTAACTCACTCACACACAGTCACTCACTCACACACACACAATCACACACACACACAGTCACTCACACACACACACAGTCACTCACTCACACACAGTCACACAGTCACTCACTCACACACAGTCACTCACTCACTCACACACACACAGTCACTCACTCACACAGTCACTCACACATTCACTCACAGTCACAGTCACTCACTCACTCACACAGTCTCTCACTCATACACACACTCACTCACTCACACACACAGTCACACTCACTCACTCACACACAGTCACTCACTCACTCACACACACACACAGTCACACTCACTCACACACACACTCACTCACACACAGTCACACTCACTCACACACTCACTCACTCACTCACTCACTCACACAGTCACACTCACTCACACACACAGTCACACTCACTCACACACACAGTCACTCGTTCACTCACTCACTCACACACAGTCACTCACACACACTCACTCACACAGTCACACTCACTCACACACTCACTCACTCACACACACACTCACTCACTCACACACTCACTCACACACTCACTCACACACTCACTCACTCACTCACACACTCACTCACATACTCACTCACTCACTCACACAGTCACTCACACATTCACTCACTCACACACTCACTCACAGTCACACACACACACACACACACACACACCACACACACACACACACACACACACACACACACTCACTCACTCACTCACTCACTCACTCACTCACTCACTCACTCACACAGTCACACTCACTCACTCACACACACAGTCACACTCACTCACACACACAGTCACTCACACACTCACTCACTCACACACTCACTCACACAGTCACACTCACTCACTCACACACACAGTCACTCACTCACTCACACACACAGTCACTCACACACACTCACACACTCACTCACTCACACACACTCACTCACACACTCACTCACACACTCACTCACTCACACAGTCACACACTCACTCACACACTCACTCACACACACTCACACACTCACTCACTCACACAGTCACACTCACTCACACATTCACTCACACTCACTCACTCACTCACACACACTCACTCACTCACTCTCACACACTCAGTCACACTCAGTCACTCACTCACACACACAGTCACTCACTCGCTCACACACACAGTCACACTCACACACACACTCACTCACTCACTCACTCACACATAGTCACACTCACACACTCACTCACTCACTCAGTCACACTCACTCACTCACACACACAGTCACACTCACTCACACACACAGTCACTCACTCATTCACACAGTCACACTCACACACACTCACACACACACTCACACACTCACTCACTCACTCACTCACTCACACTCACTCACTCACTCACTCACACACTCACTCACTCACTCACACAGTCACACTCACTCACACACTCACTCACTCACTCACTCACTCACTCACTTACAGTCACACTCACTCACTCACTCACACACTCACTCACTCACACACTCACTCACTCACACACTCACTCACTCACTCACTCACTCACTCACTCACTCACTCACTCACTCACTCACTCACACAGTCACACTCACTCACACACTCACTCACTCACTCACACAGTCACACTCACTCACTCACACACACACTCACACACACACACTCACTCACTCACTCACTCACACAGTCACACTCACTCACTCACACACTCACTCACACACTCACTCACACACTCACTCACTCACACAGTCACACTCACTCACTCACTCACACTCACTCACTCACTCACACAGTCACACTCACTCACTCACACACTCACTCACACACTCACACACACACACACACACACACACACACACACACACACACACACTCACTCACACACTCACTTACACACTCACTCACTCACTCACACAGTCACACTCACTCACTCACACGTTTGTTTTCTTTCAGGAGGAACCACAGAGACACACGGCGGCGTTGCAGGCTCTGGAGAGACGAGCTCAGGAGGAACTGCAGACCGAGAGGAACAGACTACACACACTACACCTGTTACAGCTAGGTAACACACACACTACACCTGTTACAGCTAGGTAACACACACACTACGCCTGTTACAGCTAGGTAACACACACTACACCTGTTACAGCTAGCTCAGGAGGAACTGCAGACCGAGAGGAACAGACTACACACACTGCACCTGTTACAGCTAGGTAACACACTGCACCTGTTACAGCTAGGTAACACACTACACCTGTTACAGCTAGGTAACACACACTACACCTGTTACAGCTAGGTAACACACTACACCTGTTACAGCTAGGTAACACACACTACACCTGTTACAGCTAGGTAACACACACTACACCTGTTACAGCTAGGTAACACACTACACCTGTTACAGCTAGGTAACACACTGCACCTGTTACAGCTAGGTAACACACACTACACCTGTTACAGCTAGGTAAACACACTGCACCTGTTACAGCTAGCTCAGGAGGAACTGCAGACCGAGAGGAACAGACTACACACACTACACCTGTTACAGCTAGGTAACACACTGCACCTGTTACAGCTAGGTAACACACACTGCACCTGTTACAGCTAGGTAACACACACTACACCTGTTACAGCTAGGTAACACACACTACACCTGTTACAGCTAGGTAACACACACTACACCTGTTACAGCTAGGTAACACACACTACACCTGTTACAGCTAGGTAATACACACTGCACCTGTTACAGCTAGGTAACACACTGCACCTGTTACAGCTAGGTAACACACTACACCTGTTACAGCTAGGTAACACACACTGCACCTGTTACAGCTAGGTAACACACTACACCTGTTACAGCTAGGTAACACACACTACACCTGTTACAGCTAGGTAACACACTGCCACCTGTTACAGCTAGGTAACACACACTGCACCTGTTACAGCTAGGTAACACACACTACACCTGTTTACAGCTAGGTAACACACACTACACCTGTTACAGCTAGGTAACACACTACACCTGTTACAGCTAGGTAACACACTACACCTGTTACAGCTAGGTAACACACACTGCACCTGTTACAGCTAGGTAACACTACACCTGTTACAGCTAGGTAACACAAACTGCGCCTGTTACAGCTAGGTAACACACACTACACCTGTTACAGCTAGGTAACATACTACACCTGTTACAGCTAGGTAACACACTACACCTGTTACAGCTAGGTAACACACCACACCTGTTACAGCTAGGTAACACACTGCACCTGTTACAGCTAGGTAACACACTGCCACCTGTTACAGCTAGGTAACACACACTGCACCTGTTACAGCTAGGTAACACACTACACCTGTTACAGCTAGGTAACACACACTGCACCTGTTACAGCTAGGTAACACACACTACACCTGTTACAGCTAGGTAACACACACTGCACCTGTTACAGCTAGGTAACACACACTACACCTGTTACAGCTAGGTAACACACACTACACCTGTTACAGCTAGGTAACACACACTACACTGTTACAGCTAGGTAACACACACTACACTGTTACAGCTAGGTAACACACTACACCTGTTACAGCTAGGTAACACACACTGCACCTGTTACAGCTAGGTAACACACTGCACCTGTTACAGCTAGGTAACACACTACACCTGTTACAGCTAGGTAACACACACTACACCTGTTACAGCTAGGTAACACACTATACCTGTTACAGCTAGGTAACACACTGCACCTGTTACAGCTAGGTAACACACTACACCTGTTACAGCTAGGTAACACACACTACACCTGTTACAGCTAGGTAATACACTACACCTGTTACAAGCTAGGTAACACACACACTACGCCTGTTACAGCTAGGTAACACACACTACACCTGTTACAGCTAGCTCAGGAGGAACTGCAGACCGAGAGGAACAGACTACACACACTGCACCTGTTACAGCTAGGTAACACACTGCACCTGTTACAGCTAGGTAACACACTACACCTGTTACAGCTAGGTAACACACACTACACCTGTTACAGCTAGGTAACACACTACACCTGTTACAGCTAGGTAACACACACTACACCTGTTACAGCTAGGTAACACACACTACACCTGTTACAGCTAGGTAACACACACTACACCTGTTACAGCTAGGTAACACACTACACCTGTTACAGCTAGGTAACACACTACACCTGTTACAGCTAGGTAACACACTGCACCTGTTACAGCTAGGTAACACACACTACACCTGTTACAGCTAGGTAACACACTGCACCTGTTACAGCTAGCTCAGGAGGAACTGCAGACCGAGAGGAACAGACTACACACACTACACCTGTTACAGCTAGGTAACACACTGCACCTGTTACAGCTAGGTAACACACACTGCACCTGTTACAGCTAGGTAACACACACTACACCTGTTACAGCTAGGTACCACACACTACACCTGTTACAGCTAGGTAATACACACTTCACCTGTTACAGCTAGGTAACACACTGTACCTGTTACAGCTAGGTAACACACTACACCTGTTACAGCTAGGTAACACACACTGCACCTGTTACAGCTAGGTAACACACTACACCTGTTACAGCTAGGTAACACACACTACACCTGTTACAGCTAGGTAACACACTGCACCTGTTACAGCTAGGTAACACACACTGCACCTGTTACAGCTAGGTAACAACACACTACACCTGTTACAGCTAGGTAACACACATACACCGGTTACAGCTAGGTAACACACTACACCTGTTACAGCTAGGTAAACACACTACACCTGTACAGCTAGGTAACACACACTGCACCTGTTACAGCTAGGTAACACTACACCTGTTACAGCTAGGTAACACACACTGCGCCTGTTACAGCTAGGTAACACACACTACACCTGTACAGCTAGGTAACATACTACACCTGTTACAGCTAGGTAACACACTACACCTGTTACAGCTAGGTAACACACTACACCTGTTACAGCTAGGTAACACACTGCACCTGTTACAGCTAGGTAACACACTGCACCTGTTACAGCTAGGTAACACACACTGCACCTGTTACAGCTAGGTAACACACTACACCTGTTACAGCTAGGTAACACACACTGCACCTGTTACAGCTAGGTAACACACACTACACCTGTTACAGCTAGGTAACACACACTGCACCTGTTACAGCTAGGTAACACACTACACCTGTTACAGCTAGGTAACACACACTGCACCTGTTACAGCTAGGTAACACACTGCACCTGTTACAGCTAGGTAACACACTACACCTGTTACAGCTAGGTAAACACACACTACACCTGTTACAGCTAGGTAACAGACTATACCTGTTTACAGCTAGGTAACACACTGCACCTGTTACAGCTAGGTAACACACTACACCTGTTACAGCTAGGTAACACACACTACACCTGTTACAGCTAGGTAATACACTACACCTGTTACAGCTAGCTCAGGAGGAACTGCAGACCGAGAGGAACAGACTACACACACTGCACCTGTTACAGCTAGGTAACACACTGCACCTGTTACAGCTAGGTAACACACTACACCTGTTTACAGCTAGGTAACACACACTACACCTGTTACAGCTAGGTAACACACTACACCTGTTACAGCTAGGTAACACACACTACACCTGTTACAGCTAGGTAACACACACTACACCTGTTACAGCTAGGTAACACACTACACCTGTTACAGCTAGGTAACACACTGCACCTGTTACAGCTAGGTAACACACACTACACCTGTTACAGCTAGGTAACACACTGCACCTGTTACAGCTAGCTCAGGAGGAACTGCAGACCGAGAGGAACAGACTACACACACTACACCTGTTACAGCTAGGTAACACACTGCACCTGTTACAGCTAGGTAACACACACTGCACCTGTTACAGCTAGGTAACACACACTACACCTGTTACAGCTAGGTAACACACACTACACCTGTTACAGCTAGGTAATACACACTGCACCTGTTACAGCTAGGTAACACACTGCACCTGTTACAGCTAGGTAACACACTACACCTGTTACAGCTAGGTAACACACACTGCACCTGTTACAGCTAGGTAACACACTACACCTGTTACAGCTAGGTAACACACACTACACCTGTTACAGCTAGGTAACACACTGCACCTGTTACAGCTAGGTAACACACACTGCACCTGTTACAGCTAGGTAACACACACTACACCTGTTACAGCTAGGTAACACACACTACACCTGTTACAGCTAGGTAATACACTACACCTGTTACAGCTAGGTAACACACTACACCTGTTACAGCTAGGTAACACACACTGCACCTGTTACAGCTAGGTAACACTACACCTGTTACAGCTAGGTAACACACACTGCGCCTGTTACAGCTAGGTAACACACACTACACCTGTTACAGCTAGGTAACATACTACACCTGTTACAGCTAGGTAACACACTACACCTGTTACAGCTAGGTAACACACTACACCTGTTACAGCTAGGTAACACACTACACCTGTTACAGCTAGGTAACACACTGCACCTGTTACAGCTAGGTAACACACTGCACCTGTTACAGCTAGGTAACACACACTGCACCTGTTACAGCTAGGTAACACACTACACCTGTTACAGCTAGGTAACACACACTGCACCTGTTACAGCTAGGTAACACACACTACACCTGTTACAGCTAGGTAACACACACTGCACCTGTTACAGCTAGGTAACACACACTACACCTGTTACAGCTAGGTAACACACACTACACCTGTTACAGCTAGGTAACACACACTACACTGTTACAGCTAGGTAACACACACTACACCTGTTACAGCTAGGTAACACACTACACCTGTTACATTATGTTTGTCTGTGATGATGATGGTGATGGTGTTGATGATGATGGTGGTGATGATGATGGTGGTTGTGCTGATGGTGATGATGGTGGTGATGATGGTAATGATAATGGTGGTGATGATGGTTGTGCTGATGGTGATGATGATGATGGTGGTGGTGATGATGGTGATGGTAATGATAATGGTGGTGATGATGGTGGTGGTGATGATGATGATGGTAATGATAATGGTGGTGGTTATGATGATGGTTGTGATGGTGATGATGATGGGGATGATGATGGTGATGGTGATGATGATGATGGTGGGGATGATGATGATGATGATGATGATGTGTCTAGATAAGCAGGGTACAGAGCTGAGCCAGCAGTACACAGAGTGGAGTAGACAGTTGACCCAGAGACACATGAAACACATTGAAGACCTGCAGACGGAACTACACACACACACAGAGATGATGGCCCTGCAACAGGTAACACACACACACACACACAAGCACACACACACACACACACACACAGAGATGATGGCCCTGCAACAGGTAACACACACACACACAAACACACACACACACACACACAGAGATGATGGCCCTGCAACAGGTAACACACACACACACACACACTATTAAATTGGGAACTGACTATCTCTCTGTGTGTGTGTGTGTGTGTGTGTGTGTGTGTGTGTGTGTGTGTGTGTGTGTGTGTGTGTGTGTGTGTGTGTGTGTGTGTGTGTCTGTGTGTGTGTGTGTGTGTGTGTGTGTGTGTGTGTGTGTAGGACTTGAAGCAGCAGAATCAGTACCAGGTGTTTGAGCGTCAGCTGGATGAGAGTCGCTGTGCTGTTCTGGAACTACAGAGGGAAAACACTGTACTGAGGTACACACACACACACAGACACACACACAGACACAGACACAGACACACACACACACACCTCCTCATCTTATCCCCTTTCTGTCCTCTCTACTCTTCCTCTCTACTCTTCCTCTCTACTCTTCCAGGTCGGGAGAGGAGGCGATGGGAAGAGAAAGAGAGCAGAAGGAGAGAGAGGAGGAAGCCCAACGACTGAGAGTGGAGGTGGACAGACTGAGAGAAGAGGTGGAGAAACTGGAAGAGGCTCAGAAACAACGGGAGGAACAGAGAGAAGAAGAGATGAGAGAAGAGGAGGCGCGAAGAGAGATGGAGGAGAAGAGGAGGGATGAGGAGAAGAGGACGGAGGAGGAGAACAGGAGAGAGGAGGTGAAGAGGAGAGAGGCCGAGGTTGAGGAGAAGAGGAAGGTGGACGAGGAGAAGAGAAGGAAGGCGGAGGAGGAGGAGAAGAGGAGGAAGGAGGAGGAGGAGGAGGAGAGGAGAGAGGAAGTGAAGAGAGAGCACAGGAGAGCGATGCAGAGTCTGGTGTGTGAATACAGCAGCTGTCAGGCAGAGCTACAGACTCGCATAGTGGCCCTGGAGACAGAGTGAGTAACACACTGGAGTGTGGAGCAGGAGGAGAGGGGTGTGGTTAACATGTGTTCCCAGCAGGAGGAGAGGGGTGTGGTTAACATGTGTTCCCAGCAGGAGGAGAGGGGTGGGGTTAACATGTGTTCCCAGCAGGAGGAGAGGGGTGGGGTTAACGTGTGTTCCCAGCAGGAGGAGAGGGGTGGGGTTAACGTGTGTTCCCAGCAGGAGGAGAGGGGTGGGGTTAACGTGTGTTCCCAGCAG
This sequence comes from Oncorhynchus kisutch, assembly GCF_002021735.2. NCBI lineage: Eukaryota > Metazoa > Chordata > Actinopteri > Salmoniformes > Salmonidae > Oncorhynchus > Oncorhynchus kisutch. The sequence continues at coordinate 192,515 of NW_022265905.1, read as the reverse complement.
GAGGAGAGGGGTGGGGTTAACATGTGTTCCCAGCAGGAGGAGAGGGGTGGGGTTAACATGTTTTCCCATCAGGAGGAGAGGGGTGTGGTTAACATGTGTTCCCAGCAGGAGGAGAGGGGTGGGGTTAACATGTGTTCCCAGCAGGAGGAGAGGGGTGGGGTTAACGTGTGTTCCCAGCAGGAGGAGAGGGGTGGGGTTAATGTGTGTTCCCAGCAGGAGGAGAGGGGTGGGGTTAACGTGTGTTCCCAGCAGGAGGAGAGGGGTGGGGTTAACGTGTTCCCATCAGGAGGAGAGGGGTGTGGTTAACGTGTGTACCCATCAGGAGGAGAGGGGTGTGGTTAACGTGTACCCATCAGGAGGAGAGGGGTGGGGTTAATGTGTTCCCAGCAGGAGGAGAGGGGTGGGGTTAACGTGTTCCCAGCAGGAGGAGAGGGGTGTGGTTAATGTGTTCCCATCAGGAGGAGAGGGGTGTGGTTAACGTGTACCCATCAGGAGGAGAGGGGTGGGGTTAATGTGTTCCCAGCAGGAGGAGAGGGGTGTGGTTAACGTGTGTTCCCATCAGGAGGAGAGGGGTGTGGTTAATGTGATCCCATCAGGAGGAGAGGGGTGGGGTTAATGTGTTCCCAGCAGGAGGAGAGGGGTGTGGTTAACGTGTGCCCATCAGGAGGAGAGGGGTGTGGTTAATGTGTACCCATCAGGAGGAGAGGGGTGGGGTTAATGTGTTCCCAGCAGGAGGAGAGGGGTGGGGTTAACGTGTGTTCCCAGCAGGAGGAGAGGGGTGTGGTTAACGTGTGTTCCCATCAGGAGGAGAGGGGTGTGGTTAATGTGTTCCCAGCAGGAGGAGAGGGGTGTGGTTAACGTGTGTTCCCAGCAGGAGGAGAGGGGTGTGGTTAATGTGTGCCCATCAGGAGGAGAGGGGTGGGGTTAACGTGTTCCCAGCAGGAGGAGAGGGGTGTGGTTAACGTGTGTTCCCAGCAGGAGGAGAGGGGTGTGGTTAATGTGTGCCCATCAGGAGGAGAGGGGTTGGGTTAACGTGTACCCATCAGGAGGAGAGGGGTGGGGTTAATGTGTGCTCCCATCAGGAGGAGAGGGGTGTGGTTAATGTGTGCTCCCATCAGGAGGAGAGGGGTGTGGTTAATGTGTGTTCCCAGCAGGAGGAGAGGGGTGGGGTTAATGTGTGTTCCCAGCAGGAGGAGAGGGGTGTGGTTGATGTGTGCTCCCATCAGGAGGAGGGGGGTGTGGTTAACGTGTTCCCAGCAGGAGGAGAGGGGTGGGGTTAACGTGTTCCCAGCAGGAGGAGAGGGGTGGGGTTAACGTGTACCCATCAGGAGGAGAGGGGTGGGGTTAAAGTGTTCCCATCAGGAGGGGTGGGGTTAATGTGTGTTCCCAGCAGGAGGAGAGGGGTGTGGTTAACGTGTGTTCCCAGCAGGAGGAGAGGGGTGTGGTTAACGTGTGCCCATCAGGAGGAGAGGGGTGTGGTTAACGTGTACCCATCAGGAGGAGGGGGGTGTGGTTAACGTGTTCCCAGCAGGAGGAGAGGGGTGTGGTTAACGTGTGTCCCCATCAGGAGGGGTGGGGTTAACGTGTGTTCCCAGCAGGAGGAGAGGGGTGGGGTTAATGTGTGTTCCCAGCAGGAGGAGAGGGGTGGGGTTAATGTGTGTTCCCAGCAGGAGGAGAGGGGTGGGGTTAATGTGTGTTCCCAGCAGGAGGAGAGGGGTGGGGTTAACGTGTGTTCCCAGCAGGAGGAGAGGGGTGGGGTTAACGTGTGTTCCCAGCAGGAGGAGAGGGGTGGGGTTAACGTGTGTTCCCAGCAGGAGGAGAGGGGTGGGGTTAACGTGTGTTCCCAGCAGGAGGAGAGGGGTGGGGTTAACGTGTGTGTGTTCCCAGGCTGGAGGAGGAGAGGGGTGGGGTTAACGTGTGTGTGTTCCCAGGTTGCGGGAGCGTGAGGAGAGGTGCAGGAGGAGGGAGGTTCCTCTCTGTGATGATCTCCAGATGGGGAGACTACAGGAGAGACTCACTGAGAGGAACCAGCTCATCAAACGCCTGGTGGTAAGAACACACCCCACACTCACTCACACACCTACCGCACACACACACACACACACACACACCTACCCCACACTCACTCACACACCTACCGCACACACACCTACCCCACACTCAATCACACACCTACCGCACACACACCTACCCCACACTCACTCACACACACCTACCGCACACACACCTACCCCACACTCACACACACTTATCGCACACACACCTACCCCACACTCACTCACACACACCTACCGCACACACACCTACCCCACACTCACACACACACCTACCTACCCCACACACATACTTACCACACACACCTACCCACCTACCTCACACCTACTGCACACACACCTACCCCACACTCAGACACACACACCTAACCCCCACACCTGCCTACCCCACACACCAACACACACCTACTCCACCTACCTCACACTCACTCACTCACACACCTACCGCACACACACCTACCCCACACTCACTCACACACCTACCCCACACTCACACACACACCTACCCCCACACCTACCTACCCCACACACCAACACACACACACTTACCACACACTCCTACCCCACATTCCTACCCACACACTCCTACCCCACATTCCTACCCACACACCTAACACACACCTACCCCACTCCTACCCCCACACACATACCCCCTACCTACCCCACTCCTAACCCCACACCTACCCCACACCTCTACCCCACACACTCTTACCCCCCACACCTACCCTATTCCTACCCCCACACCTACCCCCCACACCTACCCCCTCCTACCCCACAAAAACCTACCCCATTCCTACCCCACACACCTAACACACACACACCTAACACACCTACCCCACTTCTACCCCATACGTGCCTACCCCACACATCTATACCCCACTCCTACACTACACACAGCTACCCCCCACTCCTACCCCACACACTGCTACCCCTACCCCATTCCTACCCCACACACCTACCCCACTACCCCACACACAGCTACCCCCCACTCCTACTGCACTCCTACCCCACACACACCTAACCCCCCCACTCCAACCCCACAAACAGCTACCCCCCACTCCTACCCCACAAACAGCTACCCCACACACCTACCCCCCCCACTCCAACCCCACAAACAGCTACCCCACACACCTACCCCACACACATCTACCACACACCTACCCCACACACATCTACCCCACACACTCCCACCCCACATTCCTACCCACACACTCCTACCCCACACACACCTACACCACACACTCCTACCCCACATTCCTACCCACACACCTAACACACACCTACCCCCACACACATACCCCCTACCTACCCCACACACCTACCCCACACTCCTACCCCACACACTCCTACCCCCCACACCTACCCCATTCCTACCCCCACACCTAACACACACCTACCCCCCACACCTACCCCATACCCACCTACCCCCTCCTACCCCTCAAACACCTACCCCACAAAAACCTACCCCACACACACCTACCCCACACATCTATACCCCACTCCTACACTACACACACCTACCCCCACACTCTTACCCCACACACCTACCCCACTACCCCACACCTACCCCCACACACAGCTACCCCCCACTCCTACCCCACACTCTGCTACCCCCCACCCTACCCCACTCCTCCCCCACACACAGCTACCCCCCACTCCTACCCCACACACAGCTACCCCCCACTCCTACCCCACACTCCAACCCCACTCCTACCCCACAAACAGCTACCCCCCACTCCTACCCCACAAACAGCTACCCCACACCTACCCCACAAACAGCTACCCCCCACTCCTACCCCATTCCAACCCTACTCCAACCCTACTCCTACCCCACACCTACCCCACTCCAACCCTACTCCAACCCCACTCCAACCCTACTCCTACACCCCACTCCAACCCTACTCCTACCCCACTCCAACCCTACTCCTACCCCACTCCAACCCTACTCCTACCCTACTCCTACCCCACTCCAACCCCCTACTCCTACCCCACTCCTACCCTACTCCTACCACACACACCTGATGTCTCATTGTTTCTCCAGGAGGAACGACATCAGCTGCAGCTTCATCCTCCGGTTGCCGGGGACAACGGAACCCTCAGGCTCCATGACAACAGGCCACACCCCGGGATCGTTACACCAACTATGAGGGTGACACACACACTCCTCTGTTGTCTTTGTGTTTCACTGTGTTGTATTGGTGGGATTAACTAGTGTTTTACTGTGTTGTATTGGTGGGATTAACTAGTGTTGTATTGATGGGATTAACTAGTGTTGTATTGGTGGGATTAACTAGTGTTTTACTGTGTTGTATTGGTGGGATTAACTAGTGTTGTATTGGTGGGATTAACTAGTGTTGTATTGGTGGGATTAACTAGTGTTTCACTGTGTTGTATTGGTGGGATTAACTAGTGTTGTATTGGTGGGATTAACTAATGTTTCACTGTGTTGTATGAATGTTGTCGTCATGACGTTTCAGAGGAAGCGTGTGGAGGAGTCTCCGCCCCGCGTCACCAGCGTTCCAAACCTCAGCGCCTATGAGAGGAGCGTCCTCCTCCCCCACGACACCCCCTCCCCCTGCCTCCCCCAACATCCCTCCCCCTCCTCCTCTCTCCCCCGTTCCTCCCTCCCCCGTACTCCCAGGTCTCCCAGTTTGGATCCCAGCGGTCGCGGCCCTCTCTCTCGTACCCCCACTCCTCTCCCCCCTGCTCCCACCACCCCCCTCCCCCTCTGTCCATCCTCCCTCCCCGAGCCTCGACACGGGATTCGACACGTCACCTCACCCTCGCAGGAGCTCCGCCCACACCTGAACAGCCAGTCAACCAGGTAACAGATACTGTATCTATGGAAACAGCACAGCCAATAGCACTGTCTGTGTTCCTTCACAAAGCCCAATGTCCTTCTCTGTCTGTCTAAGAATATCATCCCATAGTTGTCTGTCTCCTTCTGTCTGTCTGTCTGACTCTCTCTCTGTCTGTCTGTCTGACTCTCTCTCTGTCAGTCTGTCTGTCTGACTCTCTCTCTGTCAGTCTGTCTGTCTGACTCTCTCTCTGTCAGTCTGTCTGTCTGACTCTCTCTCTGTCTGTCTGACTGACTCTCTCTCCGTCTGTCTGACTCTCTCTGTCTGTCTGACTCTCTCTCTGTCTGTCTGTCTGTCTGACTCTCTCTCTGTCTGTCTGACTCTCTGTCAGTCTGTCTGTCAGTCTGTCTGTCTGTCTCTTTGTCTGTTTGTCTGTCTGTCTGTCTCTCTCTCTGTCTGTCTGTCTCTCTCTCTGTCTGTCTGTCTGACTCTCTCTCTCTCTGTCTGTCTGTCTGACTCTCTCTCTGTCTGTCTGTCTGTCTCTCTGTCAGTCTGTCTGTCTGTCTCTCTCTCTGTCTGTCTGTCTGACTCTCTCTCTGTCAGTCTGTCTGTCTGACTCTCTCTCTGTCAGTCTGTCTGTCTGTTTGTCTCTCTGTCAGTCTGTCTGTTTGTCTCTCTCTCTGTCTGTCTGACTCTCTCTCTGTCAGTCTGTCTGTCTGACTCTTTGTCTGTTTGTCTCTCTGTCAGTCTGTCTGTTTGTCTGTCTCTTTGTCTGTCTGTCTGTTTGTCTGTCTGTCCCCCAGCAGTCTAAAATGTGCTTCCTGTGTTCCCAGGAGCCCATATTTGGAGCAGAGGGGGAGTGGCCAGGGGGCAGAGGGGCGGGACCCTCAGAGGCAGGATTGGTACACAAAGTACTTCTCCTTCTGAACACACACCCCACACCACACACAGGTGACCTCTACACACCCGTACAACACACTCAGCTTTAAACAAACACCTGACAGACCAAAACTATGTTCAATGCAAATGTTATAAAATTATAATCTATAATGTGGAATAAAATATTTTATTGATATCTACTCTGCTGTCTATGGTTTGTTGTTCAGATACTGGAGGGGGGCTGTTTCCCGAACCAGGTGACTGTTCAGATACTGTAGGGGGGGCTGTTTCCCGAACCAGGTGACTGTTGTATCAGATACTGGAGGGGGGCTGTTTCCCGAACCAGGTGACTGTTCAGATACTGTAGGGGGGCTATTTCCCGAACCAGGTGACTGTTGTATCAGATACTGGAGGGGGGCTGTTCCCCGAACCAGGTGACTGTTCAGATACTGTAGGGGGGGCTGTTTCCCGAACCAGGTGACTGTTGTTCAGATACTGGAGGGGGGGCTGTTTCCCGAACCAGGTGACTGTTCAGATACTGTAGGGGGGGCTGTTTCCCGAACCAGGTGACTGTTGTATCAGATACTGGAGGGGGGCTGTTTCCCGAACCAGGTGACTGTTGTTCAGATACTGGAGGGGGGCTGTTTCCCGAACCAGGTGACTGTTGTTCAGATACTGGAGGGGGGCTGTTCCCCGAACCAGGTGACTGTTCAGATACTGTAGGGGGGGCTGTTCCCCGAACCAGGTGACTGTTGTTCAGATACTGTAGGGGGGGCTGTTCCCCGAACCAGGTGACTGTTCAGATACTGTAGGGGGGGCTGTTTCCCGAACCAGGTGACTGTTCAGATACTGGAGGGGGGCTGTTCCCCGAACCAGGTGACTGTTCAGATACTGTAGGGGGGGCTGTTTCCCGAACCAGGTGACTGTTGTTCAGATACTGGAGGGGGGCTGTTCCCCGAACCAGGTGACTGTTGTTCAGATACTGTAGGGGGGGCTGTTTCCCGAACCAGGTGACTGTTGTTCAGATACTGGAGGGGGGCTGTTTCCCGAACCAGGTGACTGTTGTTCAGATACTGGAGGGGGGCTGTTCCCCGAACCAGGTGACTGTTGTTCAGATACTGGAGGGGGGGCTGTTCCCCGAACCAGGTGACTGTTCAGATACTGGAGGGGGGCTGTTTCCTGAACCAGGTGACTGTTGTTCAGATACTGGAGGGGGGCTGTTTCCTGAACCAGGTGACTGTTGTTCAGATACTGGAGGGGGGCTGTTCCCCGAACCAGGTGACTGTTCAGATACTGGAGGGGGGCTGTTTCCTGAACCAGGTGACTGTTGTTCAGATACTGTAGGGGGGGCTGTTCCCCGAACCAGGTGACTGTTGTTCAGATACTGTAGGGGGGGCTGTTCCCCGAACCAGGTGACTGTTGTTCAGATACTGTAGGGGGGGCTGTTCCCCGAACCAGGTGACTGTTGTTCAGATACTGGAGGGGGGGCTGTTCCCCGAACCAGGTGACTGTTGTTCAGATACTGTAGGGGGGGCTGTTCCCCGAACCAGGTGACTGTTGTTCAGATACTGGAGGGGGGCTGTTTCCTGAACCAGGTGACTGTTGTTCAGATACTGTAGGGGGGCTGTTCCCCGAACCAGGATGAATGAGTTAACCAGGTGACTGTTGTTCAGATACTGTAGGGGGGCTGTTTCCCGAACCAGGTGACTGTTGTTCAGATACTGGAGGGGGGCTGTTCCCCGAACCAGGTGACTGTTGTTCAGATACTGGAGGGGGGCTGTTTCCCGAACCAGGTGACTGTTCAGATACTGTAGGGGGGGCTGTTCCCCGAACCAGGTGACTGTTGTTCAGATACTGTAGGGGGGGCTGTTCCCCGAACCAGGTGACTGTTGTTCAGATACTGTAGGGGGGGCTGTTCCCCGAACCAGGTGACTGTTGTTCAGATACTGTAGGGGGGGCTGTTCCCCGAACCAGGTGACTGTTGTTCAGATACTGGAGGGGGGGCTGTTCCCCGAACCAGGTGACTGTTGTTCAGATACTGGAGGGGGGGCTGTTCCCCGAACCAGGTGACTGTTGTTCAGATACTGTAGGGGGGGCTGTTCCCCGAACCAGGTGACTGTTGTTCAGATACTGGAGGGGGGCTGTTTCCTGAACCAGGTGACTGTTGTTCAGATACTGTAGGGGGGCTGTTCCCCGAACCAGGATGAATGAGTTAACCAGGTGACTGTTGTTCAGATACTGTAGGGGGGCTGTTTCCCGAACCAGGTGACTGTTGTTCAGATACTGGAGGGGGGCTGTTCCCCGAACCAGGTGACTGTTGTTCAGATACTGGAGGGGGGCTGTTTCCCGAACCAGGTGACTGTTCAGATACTGTAGGGGGGGCTGTTCCCCGAACCAGGTGACTGTTGTTCAGATACTGTAGGGGGGGCTGTTCCCCGAACCAGGTGACTGTTGTTCAGATACTGTAGGGGGGGCTGTTCCCCGAACCAGGTGACTGTTGTTCAGATACTGGAGGGGGGCTGTTTCCCGAACCAGGTGACTGTTGTTCAGATACTGGAGGGGGGCTGTTTCCCGAACCAGGTGACTGTTGTTCAGATACTGTAGGGGGGGCTGTTCCCCGAACCAGGTGACTGTTCAGATACTGTAGGGGGGGCTGTTTCCCGAACCAGGTGACTGTTGTTCAGATACTGGAGGGGGGCTGTTCCCCGAACCAGGTGACTGTTCAGATACTGTAGGGGGGCTGTTCCCCGAACCAGGTGACTGTTCAGATACTGTAGGGGGGGCTGTTCCCCGAACCAGGTGACTGTTGTTCAGATACTGGAGGGGGGCTGTTTCCCGAACCAGGTGACTGTTGTTCAGATACTGGAGGGGAGGCTGTTCCCCGAACCAGGTGACTGTTGTTCAGATACTGTAGGGGGGGCTGTTCCCCGAACCAGGTGACTGTTGTTCAGATACTGTAGGGGGGCTGTTCCCCGAACCAGGTGACTGTTGTTCAGATACTGGAGGGGGGGCTGTTCCCCGAACCAGGTGACTGTTGTTCAGATACTGGGGGGGGCTGTTCCCCGAACCAGGTGACTGTTGTTCAGATACTGGGGAGGGCTGTTCCCCGAACCAGGTGACTGTTGTTCAGATACTGGAGGGGGGCTGTTCCCCGAACCAGGTGACTGTTGTTCAGATACTGGGGGGGGCTGTTCCCCGAACCAGGTGACTGTTCAGATACTGGAGGGGGGCTGTTCCCCGAACCAGGTGACTGTTGTTCAGATACTGGAGGGGGGCTGTTCCCCGAACCAGGTGACTGTTGTTCAGATACTGGGGGGGGCTGTTCCCCGAACCAGGTGACTGTTCAGATACTGGAGGGGGGCTGTTCCCCGAACCAGGTGACTGTTGTTCAGATACTGGAGGGGGGCTGTTCCCCGAACCAGGTGACTGTTGTTCAGATACTGGAGGGGGGCTGTTCCCCGAACCAGGTGACTGTTGTTCAGATACTGTAGGGGGGCTGTTCCCCGAACCAGGTGACTGTTGTTCAGATACTGTAGGGGGGCTGTTCCCCGAACCAGGTGACTGTTGTTCAGATACTGTAGGGGGGCTGTTCCCCGAACCAGGTGACTGTTGTTCAGATACTGTAGGGGGGCTGTTCCCCGAACCAGGATGAATGAGTTAGCCAGGTGAGAGGGCCGAGTATAGCCCACAAAGATTTCCGCCACGGCACAACCCAAGGGGGGTCGCCAACCAAGACAGGAAGATCACATCAGTGACTCAACCCACTCAAGTGATGCACCCTCCCAGGAACGGTATGAGAGAGCCCCAGTAAGCCAGTGACTCAGCCCCTGTAATAGGGTTAGAGGCAGAGAATCCCAGTGGAAAGAGGGGAACCGGCCAGGCAGAGACAGCAAGGGCGGTTCGTTGCTCCAGAGCCTTTCCGTTCACCTTCCCACTCCTGGGCCAGACTACACTCAATCATATGACCCACTGAAGAGATGAGTCTTCAGTAAAGACTTAAAGGTTGAGACCGAGTCTGCGTCTCTGACATGGGTAGGCAGACCGTTCCATAAAAATGGAGCTCTATAGGAGAAAGCCCTGCCTCCAGCTGTTTGCTTAGAAACTCTAGGGACAATGATATACTCCTCTGTAAACTGGTCATCTCTGTATACCCGTCACAAGACCCACTGGTTGATGCTTATTTATAAAACCCTCTTAGGCCTCAGTCCCCCCTATCTCAGATATCTACTGCAGCCCTCATCCTCCACAACCCTCTTAGGCCTCACTCCCCCCTATCTCAGATATCTACTGCAGCCCTCATCCTCCACAACCCTCTTAGGCCTCACTCCCCCCCTATCTGAGATATCTACTGCAGCCCTCATCCTCCACAACCCTCTTAGGCCTCACTCCCCCCCTATCTGAGATATCTACTGCAGCCCTCATCCTCCACATGCAACACCCGTTCTGCCAGTCACATTCTGTTAAAGGTCCCCAAAGCACACACATCCCTGGGTCGCTCCTCTTTTCAGGAGTGGAACGAGCTGCAACAAACACTCAAATTGGACAGTTTTATCTCCATCTCTTCATTCAAAGACTCAGTCATGGACAGTCTTACTGACTGTTGTGGCTGCTTTGTGTGATGTATTGTTGTCTCTACCTTCTTGCCCTTTGTGCTGCTGTGCCAAATCATGTTTGTACCACGTTGTCACATTGCTACCATGTTGTTGTCATTGCTACCATGATGTTTTCACATTGCTACCATGTTGTTGTCCTGTTGTTGCTACCATGTTGTTGTCATGTTGTGATGCTACCACATTGTCACATTGCTACCATGTTGTTGTCATTGCTACCATGTTGTGTTGCTACCATGTTGTTGTCATTGCTACCATCAAATCAAATCAAATTTATTCATATAGCCCTTCGTACATCAGCTGATATCTCAAAGTGCTGTACAGAAACCCAGCCTAAAACCCCAAACAGCAAGCAATGCAGGTGGAGAAGCAATGTTTTCACATTGCTACCATGTTGTTGTCCTGTTGTGTTGCTACCATGTTGTTGTCTTGTGTAGCTACCATGCTGTCATGTTGTGTTGCTACCATGTTGTTGTCATGTGTTTCTACCATGTTGTCCTGTTGTGTTGCTACCATGTTGTCCTGTTGTGTTGCTACCATGTTGTCATGTTGTGTTGCTACCATGTTGTTGTCATGTTGTGTTTCTACCATGTTGTCATGTTGTGTTGCTACCATGTTGTCATGTTGTGTTGCTACCATGTTGTCATGTGTTTCTACCATGTTGTCATGTTGTGTTGCTACCATGTTGTCATGTTGTGTTTCTACCATGATGTTGTCATGTTGTGTTGCTACCATGTTTTCATGTTGTTGTCATGTTGTGCTGCTACCATGTTGTCATGTTGCGTTGCCATGTTGTTGTCATGCTACCATGTTGTTGTCCTGTTGTTCTGCTACCATGTTGTTGTCCTGTTGTTGCTACCATGTTGTTGTCATGCTACCATGCTGTGTTGTCATGTGATGCTACCATGTGATGTTGTTACCATGTTGTCATGCTACCATGCTGTGTTGTCATGTGTTGCTACCATGTTGTCATGTTGTGTTACTACCATGCTGTGTTGTCATGTGTTGGTAGCATCACAACATGGTAGCATGTTATGTTGTTACCATGTTGTCATGTTGTGTTACTACCATGCCGTGTTGTCATGTGTTGCTACCATGTTGCGTTGCTACCATGCTCTTGTCATGTGTTACTGCCTTGCTATGTTGTTGTCTTTAGGTCTCTCTTTATGGAGTGTTCTCTCTCTTGTCATGTGTTACTGCCTTGCTATGTTGTTGTCTTTAGGTCTCTCTTTATGGAGTGTTCTCTCTTGTCATGTGTTACTGCCTTGCTATGTTGTTGTCTTTAGGTCTCTCTTTATGGAGTGTTCTCTCTCTCTTGTCGTGTGTTACTGCCTTGCTATGTTGTTGTCTTTAGGTCTCTCTTTATGGAGTGTTCTCTCTCTTGTCATGTGTTACTGCCTTGCTATGTTGTTGTCTTTAGGTCTCTCTTTATGGAGTGTTCTCTCTCGTCATGTGTTACTGCCTTGCTATGTTGTTGTCTTTAGGTCTCTCTTTATGGAGTGTTCTCTCTCTTGTCATGTGTTACTGCCTTGCTATGTTGTTGTCTTTAGGTCTTTATGGAGTGTTCTCTCTCTTGTCATGTGTTACTGCCTTGCTATGTTGTTGTCTTTAGGTCTCTCTTTATGGAGTGTTCTCTCTCTCGTCATGTGTTACTGCCTTGCTATGTTGTTGTCTTTAGGTCTCTCTTTATGGAGTGTTCTCTCTCTTGTCATGTGTTACTGCCTTGCTATGTTGTTGTCTTTAGGTCTCTCTTTATGGAGTGTTCTCTCTCTTGTCATGTGTTACTGCCTTGCTATGTTGTTGTCTTTAGGTCTCTCTTTATGGAGTGTTCTCTCTCTCGTCATGTGTTACTGCCTTGCTATGTTGTTGTCTTTAGGTCTCTCTTTATGGAGTGTTCTCTCTCTCGTCATGTGTTACTGCCTTGCTATGTTGTTGTCTTTAGGTCTCTCTTTATGGAGTGTTCTCTCTCTCGTCATGTGTTACTGCCTTGCTATGTTGTTGTCTTTAGGTCTCTCTTTATGGAGTGTTCTCTCTCTCGTCATGTGTTACTGCCTTGCTATGTTGTTGTCTTTAGGTCTCTCTTTATGGAGTGTTCTCTCTCTTGTCATGTGTTACTGCCTTGCTATGTTGTTGTCTTTAGGTCTCTCTTTATGGAGTGTTCTCTCTCTTGTCATGTGTTACTGCCTTGCTATGTTGTTGTCTTTAGGTCTCTCTTTATGGAGTGTTCTCTCTCTTGTCATGTGTTACTGCCTTGCTATGTTGTTGTCTTTAGGTCTCTCTTTATGGAGTGTTCTCTCTTGTCATGTGTTACTGCCTTGCTATGTTGTTGTCTTTAGGTCTCTCTTTATGGAGTGTTCTCTCTCTCTTGTCGTGTGTTACTGCCTTGCTATGTTGTTGTCTTTAGGTCTCTCTTTATGGAGTGTTCTCTCTCTTGTCATGTGTTACTGCCTTGCTATGTTGTTGTCTTTAGGTCTCTCTTTATGGAGTGTTCTCTCTCGTCATGTGTTACTGCCTTGCTATGTTGTTGTCTTTAGGTCTCTCTTTATGGAGTGTTCTCTCTCTTGTCATGTGTTACTGCCTTGCTATGTTGTTGTCTTTAGGTCTTTATGGAGTGTTCTCTCTCTTGTCATGTGTTACTGCCTTGCTATGTTGTTGTCTTTAGGTCTCTCTTTATGGAGTGTTCTCTCTCTTGTCATGTGTTACTGCCTTGCTATGTTGTCTTTAGGTCTCTCTTTATGGAGTGTTCTCTCTCTTGTCATGTGTTACTGCCTTGCTATGTTGTTGTCTTTAGGTCTCTCTTTATGGAGTGTTCTCTCTCGTCATGTGTTACTGCCTTGCTATGTTGTTGTCTTTAGGTCTCTCTTTATGGAGTGTTCTCTCTCTCTCGTCGTGATGTCTGTTTTGTCCTGTATTTATATTTAATGTAGTTTAATCCCAGCCCCCGTAGGAGGTCTTTTGCCTTTTGGTAGGCCATCATTGTAAATAATTATGTTTTTAACTGACTTGCCTAGTTAAATAAAGGTTAAATAAAAAAATGAAAGCCATCCTCTCTTGGGGAATGCTGCTTTTTAGTTAGCTTTGTGACAGTAATTAAGTTGTAAAAATAGGATGATGGAGCAGCAGTGAGGGCTCTCCGATACGGTTCTGTCTCTCCAAGCTAGTCGGTAGACTTCCAGTTTGGTGGAGCAGCAGTAAGGGCTCTCCGATACGGTTCTGTCTCTCCAAGCTAGTCGGTAGACTTCCAGTTTGGTGGAGCAGCAGTAAGGGCTCTCCGATACGGTTCTGTCTCTCCAAGCTAGTCAGAAGACTTCCAGTTTGGTGGAGCAGCAGTAAGGGCTCTCCGATACGGTTCTGTCTCTCCAAGCTAGTCGGTAGACTTCCAGTTTGGTGGAGCAGCAGTGAGGGCTCTCCGATACGGTTCTGTCTCTCCAAGCTAGTCAGAAGACTTCGTTTGGTGGAGCAGCAGTGAGGGCTCTCCGATACGGTTCTGTCTCTCCAAGCTAGTCGGTAGACTTCCAGTTTGGTGGAGCAGCAGTGAGGGCTCTCCGATATGGTTCTGTCTCTCCAAGCTAGTCAGAAGACTTCCAGTTTGGTGGAGCAGCAGTGAGGGCTCTCCGATACGGTTCTGTCTCTCCAAGCTAGTCGGTAGACTTCCAGTTTGGTGGAGCAGCGGTAAGGGCTCTCCGATACGGTTCTGTCTCTCCAAGCTAGTCAGAAGACTTCCAGTTTGGTGGAGCAGCGGTAAGGGCTCTCCGATACGGTTCTGTCTCTCCAAGCTAGTCAGAAGACTTCCAGTTTGGTGGAGCAGCAGTGAGGGCTCTCCGATACGGTTCTGTCTCTCCAAGCTAGTCAGAAGACTTCGTTTGGTGGAGCAGCAGTGAGGGCTCTCCGATACGGTTCTGTCTCTCCAAGCTAGTCGGTAGACTTCCAGTTTGGTGGAGCAGCAGTGAGGGCTCTCCGATATGGTTCTGTCTCTCCAAGCTAGTCAGAAGACTTCCAGTTTGGTGGAGCAGCAGTGAGGGCTCTCCGATACGGTTCTGTCTCTCCAAGCTAGTCGGTAGACTTCCAGTTTGGTGGAGCAGCGGTAAGGGCTCTCCGATACGGTTCTGTCTCTCCAAGCTAGTCAGAAGACTTCCAGTTTGGTGGAGCAGCGGTAAGGGCTCTCCGATACGGTTCTGTCTCTCCAAGCTAGTCAGAAGACTTCCAGTTTGGTGGAGCAGCAGTGAGGGCTCTCCGATACGGTTCTGTCTCTCCAAGCTAGTCAGAAGACTTCCAGTTTGGTGTGGCAGCAGTAAGGGCTCTTTGATACTGCACGGTACTGTCTGTTGGTGTGGCTCCATTTCCGTTCCACGTTTCTGGAAGCTTCAGGGGTATTTTCTTGCGACGTATGTTTTGTTTTTAGCGGTGAGACTGCATTGAGGCTAAAACGTTCAGATCCGCAGTTAACAGATTTCTGTACTCCGACGTCCTTGACGAGGCATCTAGGAATCTTTGCGTTGTCTCTTGATAAAATAAAAAAAATCAGACACTAAAACACTTTTTGGTCATTGTTTCTATTCAACGTTTAATAACAAAACCCCTTTTTAATTTTAGAATACAAAGCCATTACAGTCTTCTGGGTTTATAAATATTATTCACAAGATGAGTTCACCTCCAAAAAAAGGTTACGACTGG
>NW_022265905.1:157500-172500 GCF_002021735.2 Oncorhynchus kisutch | reverse complement strand
CAAACAGTAGGTATCCTACACATCACTGTCCTGCTACCCAGCCCACAACAGTAGGTATCCTACACACACTGTCCTGCTACCCAGGCCCACAAACAGGAGATCCTACACACACTGTCCTGCTACCCAGCCCACAAACAGTAGGTATCCTACACACACTGTCCTGCTACCCAGCCACAAACAGTAGGTATCCTACACACACTGTCCTGCTACCCAGCCCACAAACAGTAGGTATCCTACACACACTGTCCTGCTACCCAGCCACAAACAGTAGGTATCCTACACACACTGTCCTGCTACCCAGCCCACAAACAGTAGGTATCCTACACACACTGTCCTGCTACCCAGCCCACAAACAGTAGGTATCCTACACACACTGTCCTGCTACCCAGCCCACAAACAGTAGGTATCCTACACACACTGTCCTGCTACCCAGCCCACAAACAGTAGGTATCCTACACACACTGTCCTGCTACCCAGCCCACAAACAGTAGGTATCCTACACACACTGTCCTGCTACCCAGCCCACAAACAGTAGGTATCCTACACACACTGTCCTGCTACCCAGCCCACAAACAGTAGGTATCCTACACACACTGTCCTGCTACCCAGCCCACAAACAGTAGGTATCCTACACACACTGTCCTGCTACCCAGCCCACAAACAGTAGGTATCCTACACACACTGTCCTGCTACCCAGCCCACAAACAGTAGGTATCCTAACACACTGTCCTGCTACCCAGCCCACAAACAGTAGGTATCCTACACACACTGTCCTGCTACCCAGCCCACAAACAGTAGGTATCCTACACACACTGTCCTGCTACCCAGCCCACAAACAGTAGGTATCCTACACACACTGTCCTGCTACCCAGCCCACAAACAGTAGGTATCCTACACACACTGTCCTGCTACCCAGCCCACAAACAGTAGGTATCCTACACACACTGTCCTGCTACCCAGCCCACAAACAGTAGGTATCCTACACACACTGTCCTGCTACCCAGCCCACAAACAGTAGGTATCCTACACACACTGTCCTGCTACCCAGCCCACAAACAGTAGGTATCCTACACACACTGTCCTGCTACCCAGCCCACAAACAGTAGGTATCCTACACACACTGTCCTGCTACCCAGCCCACAAAACAGTAGGTATCCTACACACACTGTCCTGCTACCCAGCCCACAAACAGTAGGTATCCTACACACACTGTCCTGCTACCCAGCCCACAAACAGTAGGTATCCTACACACACTGTCCTGCTACCCAGCCCACAAACAGTAGGTATCCTACACACACTGTCCTGCTACCCAGCCCACAAACAGTAGTATCCTACACACACACTGTCCTGCTACCCAGCCCACAAACAGTAGGTATCCTACACACACACTGTCCTGCTACCCAGCCCACAAACAGTTGGTACCCTACACACACTGTCCTGCTACCCAGCCCACAAACAGTAGGTATCCTACACACACACTGTCCTGCTACCCAGCCACAAACAGTAGGTACCCTACACACACACTGTCCTGCTACCCAGCCCACAAACAGTAGGTACCCTACACACACACTGTCCTACTACCCAATGAGGTTTATTCAGGAGAACGCTGGTCTGTCGTACAGAACCATTCATTTAATACCGGCTCCTTACTCCTTACATTCACACACAAACAGTAGGTACCCTACACACACACTGTCCTGCTACCCAGCCACAAACAGTAGGTATCCTACACACACACTGTCCTGCTACCCAGCCCACAAACAGTAGGTATCCTACACACACTGTCCTGCTACCCAGCCCACAAACAGTAGGTATCCTACACACACTGTCCTGCTACCCAGCCCACAAACAGTAGGTATCCTACACACACTGTCCTGCTACCCAGCCCACAAACAGTAGGTATCCTACACACACTGTCCTGCTACCCAGCCCACAAACAGTAGGTATCCTACATACACTGTCCTGCTACCCAGCCCACAAACAGTAGGTACCCTACACACACTGTCCTGCTACCCAGCCCACAAACAGTAGGTATCCTACACACACACTGTCCTGCTACCCAGCCCACAAACAGTAGGTACCCTACACACACTGTCCTGCTACCCAGCCCACAAACAGTAGGTATCCTACACACACACTGTCCTGCTACCCAGCCCACAAACAGTAGGTACCCTACACACACACTGTCCTGCTACCCAGCCCACAAACAGTAGGTACCCTACACACACACACTGTCCTACTACCCAATGAGGTTTATTCAGGAGAACGCTGGTCTGTCGTACAGAACCATTCATTTAATACCGGCTCCTTACTCCTTACATTCACACACAAACAGTAGGTACCCTACACACACACTGTCCTGCTACCCAGCCCACAAACAGTAGGTATCCTACACACACACTGTCCTGCTACCCAGCCCACAAACAGTAGGTATCCTACACACACTGTCCTGCTACCCAGCCCACAAACAGTAGGTATCCTACACACACACTGTCCTGCTACCCAGCCCACAAAGATTAGGGGAGTCCGTGAGAACCACTCCTCCCTCAAGACAGGGAGACCCTGGGACGTACTCTCAGAGGCCCCCAGCCAAGGTCGGCACCGAATCAGTCTGTTGTAAGACACTATAATACAGATATATTGTTATACACTCTGACCAAGAACTACACTCACAGATGTATAATTCTACTGACTAAAACCACACACACATCATTAGAATAACCTCATGATTCTAATCACTTTCATCATGATTCTCATCACTTTCATCGTGATTCTCATCACTTTCATCGTGATTCTATTCACTTTCATCGTGATTCTATTCACTTTCATCGTGATTCTAATCACTTTCATCGTGATTCTAATCACTTTCATCGTGATTCTAATCACTTTCATCGTGATTCTAATCACTTTCATCGTGATTCTAATCACTTTCATCGTGATTCTAATCACTTTCATCGTGATTCTAATCACTTTCATCGTGATTCTAATCACTTTCATCGTGATTCTAATCACTTTCATCGTGATTCTAATCACTTTCATCGTGATTCTAATCACTTTCATCGTGATTCTAATCACTTTCATCGTGATTCTAATCACTTTCATCGTGATTCTAATCACTTTCATCGTGATTCTAATCACTTTCATCGTGATTCTAATCACTTTCATCGTGATTCTAATCACTTTCATCGTGATTCTAATCACTTTCATCACGATTCTAATCACTTTCATCACGATTCTAATCACTTTCATCACGATTCTAATCACTTTCATCATGATTCTCATCAATTTCATACAATCATATGGTTTCAGGGTGGAATATTCTAATCATTCATATGAACATATAAAATCCCATTAACACTTTGTCACCCTGGGGTATTGTGATGTCACCCTGGGGTATTGTGATGTCACCCTGGGGTATTGTGATGTCACCCTGGGGTATTGTGATGTCACCCTGGGGTATTGTGATGTCACCCTGGGGTATTGTGATGTCACCCTGGGGTATTGTTTGTAGATTAACCCAGAATAAGGATGTAAAGTAATAAATGTGGAAAAGGGGAAGTGGTCTGTATAACCAGAGCTAGCCAGCTCCCAGACTGAAGGGGGTCAGATAGAGCTAGCCAGCTCCCAGACTGAAGGGGATCAGATAGAGCTAGCCAGCTCCCAGACTGAAGGGATCAGATAGAGCTAGCCAGCTCCCAGCCTGAAGGGGGTCAGATAGAGCTAGCCAGCTCCCAGACTGAAGGGGGTCAGATAGAGCTAGCCAGCTCCCAGACTGAAGGGGGTCAGATAGAGCTAGCCAGCTCCCAGACTGAAGGGGGTCAGATAGAGCTAGCCAGCTCCCAGACTGAAGGGGGTCAGATAGAGCTAGCCAGCTCCCAGACTGAAGGGGATCGGATAGAGCTAGCCAGCTCCCAGACCGAAGGGGATCAGATAGAGCTAGCCAGCTCCCAGACTGAAGGGGGTCAGATAGAGCTAGCCAGCTCCCAGACTGAAGGGGATCAGATAGAGCTAGCCAGCTCCCAGCCTGAAGGGGATCAGATAGAGCTAGCCAGCTCCCAGACTGAAGGGGGTCAGATAGAGCTAGCCAGCTCCCAGACTGAAGCAAGATAAATATCTGAATACAATATGACAATTTGACATCCCCTGGGTTAAGAGAGAGACAGACAGGTGTACATGGTTCTCATGGTTCTCTCTCTCTCACCTGGCTGGATGTTTGACATCCCCTGGGTTAAGAGGGAGACAGACAGGTGTACAGGGTTCTCTCTCTCTCACCTGGCCGGATGTTTGACATCCCCTGGGTTAAGAGGGAGACAGACAGGTGTACAGGGTTCTCTCTCTCTCACCTGGCCGGTCATTCTCTGATCCTCTCTGTGTGTTGAAGGAGTCCCAGGCTTTTAGCAGGCTTGGAGGGTAGCAGCCCTTGACACAGTGGAGACTGGACACATACACTAATATTAGTACTAGTACCTATTGACCTAGCAATTCTACATAGATTATCTGATCGAGACGAGACAGAGAGACAGAGAGAGGAGAGAGACAGAGAGACAGACAGAGGGAGACACAGAGAGAGAGAGACAGAGACAGAGAGAGAGAGAGGAAGTGTATTTACTCCTTCAGTCCGATGAAGCCAGTGGTCTGGTTGTGTTTCTTCTCCTTTAGACTGCTCAGCTCCCTGAGACAGACAGACACCATTAGTACAGACAGACACCATTAGTACAG
Organism: Oncorhynchus kisutch; assembly: GCF_002021735.2. Classification (NCBI taxonomy): domain Eukaryota; kingdom Metazoa; phylum Chordata; class Actinopteri; order Salmoniformes; family Salmonidae; genus Oncorhynchus; species Oncorhynchus kisutch. Next base: position 167,781 of record NW_022265905.1, on the reverse strand, counting down.
ACAGACACCATTAGCACAGACAGACACCATTAGCACAGACAGACACCATTAGCACAGACAGACACCATTAGCACAGACAGACACCATTAGCACAGACAGACACCATTAGTACAGACAGACACCATTAGTACAGACACACACCATTAGCACAGACAGACACCATTAGCACAGACAGACACCATTAGCACAGACAGACACCATTAGCACAGACAGACACCATTAGCACAGACAGACACCATTAGTACAGACAGACACCATTAGTACAGACACACACCATTAGCACAGACAGACACCATTAGCACAGACAGACACCATTAGCACAGACAGACACCATTAGCACAGACAGACACCATTAGCACAGACAGACACCATTAGTACAGACAGACACCATTAGTACAGACACACACCATTAGTACAGACAGACACCATTAGTACAGACAGACACCATTAGTACAGACAGACACCATTAGTACAGACACACACCATTAGTACAGACAGACACCATTAGTACAGACACACACCATTAGTACAGACAGACACCATTAGTATAGACACACACCATTAGTACAGACAGACACCATTAGTACAGACACACACCATTAGTACAGACAGACACCATTAGTACAGACAGACACCATTAGTACAGACAGACACCATTAGTACAGACAGACACCATTAGTACAGACAGACACCATTAGTACAGACAGACACCATTAGTACAGACAGACACCATTAGTACAGACAGACACCATTAGTACAGACACATTAGAATACACTAGACTCCCCACAGTTATATCCCCGGGGCGGAGACAGTTATATCCCCGGGGCGGAGACAGTTATATCCCCGGGGCGGAGACAGTTATATCCCCGGGGCGGAGACAGTTATATCCCCGGGGCGGAGACAGTTATATCCCCGGGGCGGAGACAGTTATATCCCCGGGGCGGAGACAGTTATATCCCCGGGGCGGAGACAGTTATATCCCCGGGGCGGAGACAGTTATATCCCCGGGGCGGAGACAGTTATATCCCCGGGGCGGAGACAGTTATATCCCCGGGGCGGAGACAGTTATATCCCCGGGGCGGAGACAGTTATATCCCCGGGGCGGAGACAGTTATATCCCCGGGGCGGAGACAGTTATATCCCCGGGGCGGAGACAGTTATATCCCCGGGGCGGAGACAGTTATATCCCCGGGGCGGAGACAGTTATATCCCCGGGGCGGAGACAGTTATATCCCATTATAAATCATAAATGTATCGTTCATATCTATAGGCTACATTCAGGTTTTACGCGGCATGACTTTCCATTTCCTGGTCAAACTGATTTATGGATTTATGACATGTTTCTGGTGAGCACGGGTTGATTTAGTATTCTAGGACAAAAAGTAATGACAGAAGTGATGCTGAGATGCTGACAGAAGAGATGCTGACAAAACAGAAGCTGAGATGCTGACAAAACAGAAGCTGAGATGCTGACAGAACAGAAGCTGACAGAACAGAAGCTGACAGAACAGAAGCTGACAGAACAGAAGCTGAGATGCTGACAGAAGAGATGCTGACAGAAGAGATGCTGAGATGCGGCAGGAAGAGATGCTGAGATGCTGACGGAACAGATGCTGACAGAACAGAAGCTGAGATGCTGACAGAACAGAAGCTGAGATGCTGACAAAACAGAAGCTGAGATGCTGACAGAACAAAAGCTGACAGAACAGAAGCTGACAGAACAGAAGCTGACAGAACAGAAGCTGAGATGCTGACAGAAGAGATGCTGACAGAAGAGATGCTGAGATGCTGCAGGAAGAGATGCTGAGATGCTGACGGAACAGATGCTGACAGAACAGAAGCTGAGATGCTGACAGAACAGAGGCTGAGATGCTGACAAAACAGAAGCTGAGATGCTGACAAAACAGAAGCTGAGATGCTGACAAAACAGAAGCTGACAGAACAGAAGCTGACAGAACAGAAGCTGACAGAACAGAAGCTGACAGAACAGAAGCTGACAGAACAGAAGCTGACAGAACAGAAGCTGACAGAGCAGAAGCTGACAGAACAGAAGCTGACAGAGCAGAAGCTGACAGAACAGAAGCTGACAGAACAGAAGCTGAGATGCTGACAGAACAGAAGCTGAGATGCTGACGGAACAGAAGCTGAGATGCTGACGGAACAGAAGCTGAGATGCTGACAGAACAGAAGCTGAGATGCTGACAGAACAGAAGCTGAGATGCTGACAGAACAGAAGCTGAGATGCTGACAGAACAGAAGCTGAGATGCTGACAGAACAGAAGCTGAGATGCTGACAGAACAGAAGCTGAGATGCTGACAGAACAGAAGCTGAGATGCTGACAGAACAGAAGCTGAGATGCTGACAGAAGAGATGCTGAGATGCTGACGGAACAGAAGCTGAGATGCTGACGGAACAGAAGCTGAGATGCTGACAGAACAGAAGCTGAGATGCTGACAGAACAGAAGCTGAGATGCTGACAGAACAGAAGCTGAGATGCTGACAGAACAGAAGCTGAGATGCTGACAGAACAGAAGCTGAGATGCTGACAGAACAGAAGCTGAGATGCTGACAGAACAGAAGCTGAGAGAAGAGAAGCTTACAGAACAGAAGCTGAGATGCTGACGGAGGAGAAGCTGAGATGCTGACAGAAGAGAAGCTGAGATGCGGACAGAACAGAAGCTGAGATGCTGACAGAACAGAAGCTGAGATGCTGACAGAACAGAAGCTGGGATGCTGACAGAACAGAAGCTGAGAGAAGAGAAGCTGAGATGCTGACAGAAGAGATGCTGACAGAACAGAAGCTGAGAGAAGAGAAGCTGAGATGCTGACAGAAGAGATGCTGACAGAACAGAAGCTGAGATGCTGACAGAACAGAAGCTGAGATGCTGACAGAACAGATGCTGACAGAACAGAAGCTGAGAGAAGAGAAGCTGAGATGCTGACAGAAGAGATGCTGACAGAACAGAAGCTGAGATGCTGACAGAACAGAAGCTGAGATGCTGACAGAACAGAAGCTGACAGAACAGAAGCTGACAGAACAGAAGCTGACAGAACAGAGGCTGACAGAACAGAAGCTGACAGAAGAGAAACTGAGATGCTGACAGAAGAGAAACTGAGATGCTGACAGAAGAGAAACTCAGATGCTGACAGAAGAGATGCTGAGATGCTGACGGAACAGAAGTTGAGATGCTGACAGAACAGAAGTTGAGATGCTGACAGAACAGAAGCTGAGATGCTGACAGAACAGAAGCTGAGAGAAGAGAAGCTGAGATGCTGACAGAACAGAAGCTGAGAGAAGAGAAGCTGAGATGCTGACAGAAGAGATGCTGACAGAACAGAAGCTGAGAGAAGAGAAGCTGAGATGCTGACAGAAGAGATGCTGACAGAACAGAAGCTGAGATGCTGACAGAACAGAAGCTGAGATGCTGACAGAACAGAAGCTGACAGAACAGAAGCTGACAGAACAGAAGCTGACAGAACAGAGGCTGACAGAACAGAAGCTGACAGAAGAGAAACTGAGATGCTGACAGAAGAGAAACTGAGATGCTGACAGAAGAGAAACTCAGATGCTGACAGAAGAGATGCTGAGATGCTGACGGAACAGAAGCTGAGATGCTGACTGAACAGAAGCTGAGATGCTGACAGAACAGAAGTTGAGATGCTGACAGAACAGAAGTTGAGATGCTCACAGAACAGAAGTTGAGATGCTGACAGAACAGAAGCTGAGATGCTGACAGAACAGAAGCTGAGAGAAGAGAAGCTGAGATGCTGACAGAACAGAAGCTGAGAGAAGAGATGCTGACAGAACAGAAGCTGAGACGCTGACAGAACAGAAGCTGAGACGCTGACAGAACAGAAGCTGAGACGCTGACAGAACAGAAGCTGAGACGCTGACAGAACAGAAGCTGAGACGCTGACAGAACAGAAGCTGAGATGCTGACAGAACAGAAGCTGAGATGCTGACAGAACAGAAGCTGAGATGCTGACAGAACAGAAGCTGAGATGCTGACAAACAGAAGCTGACAGAAGAGATGCTGACAGAACAGAAGCTGACAGAAACAGAAGCTGACAGAACAGAAGCTGACAGAACAGAAGCTGACAGAACAGAAGCTGACAGAACAGAAGCTGAGATGCTGAACAGAACAGAAGCTGAGATGCTGACGGAACAGAAGCTGAGATGCTGACGGATCAGAAGCTGAGATGCTGACAGAACAGAAGCTGAGATGCTGACAGAACAGAAGCTGAGATGCTGACAGAACAGAAGCTGAGATGCTGACAGAACAGAAGCTGAGATGCTGACAGAACAGAAGCTGAGATGCTGACAGAACAGAAGCTGAGATGCTGACAGAACAGAAGCTGAGAAAGCTGAGATGCTGACAGAAGATGCTGAGATGCTGATGGAACAGAAGCTGAGATGCTGACGGAACAGAAGCTGAGATGCTGACAGAACAGAAGCTGAGATGCTGACAGAACAGAAGCTGAGATGCTGACAGAACAGAAGCTGAGATGCTGACAGAACAGAAGCTGAGATGCTGACAGAACAGAAGCTGAGATGCTGACAGAACAGAAGCTGAGAGAAGAGAAGCTTACAGAACAGAAGCTGAGATGCTGACGGAAGAGAAGCTGAGATGCTGACAGAAGAGAAGCTGAGATGCGGACAGAACAGAAGCTGAGATGCTGACAGAACAGAAGCTGAGATGCTGACAGAACAGAAGCTGGGATGCTGACAGAACAGAAGCTGAGAGAAGAGAAGCTGAGATGCTGACAGAAGAGATGCTGACAGAACAGAAGCTGAGAGAAGAGAAGCTGAGATGCTGACAGAAGAGATGCTGACAGAACAGAAGCTGAGATGCTGACAGAACAGAAGCTGAGATGCTGACAGAACAGAAGCTGACAGAACAGATGCTGACAGAACAGATGCTGACAGAACAGAAGCTGACAGAACAGAAGCTGACAGAACAGAAACTGAGATGCTGACAGAAGAGAAACTGAGATGCTGACAGAAGAGAAACTGAGATGCTGACAGAAGAGAAACTGAGATGCTGACAGAAGAGATGCTGAGATGCTGACGGAACAGAAGCTGAGATGCTGACGGAACAGAAGCTGAGATGCTGACAGAACAGAAGTTGAGATGCTGACAGAACAGAAGTTGAGATGCTCACAGAACAGAAGCTGAGATGCTCACAGAACAGAAGCTGAGATGCTGACAGAACAGAAGCTGAGAGAAGAGAAGCTGAGATGCTGACAGAACAGAAGCTGAGAGAAGAGATGCTGACAGAACAGAAGCTGAGACGCTGACAGAACAGAAGCTGAGACGCTGACAGAACAGAAGCTGAGACGCTGACAGAACAGAAGCTGAGACGCTGACAGAACAGAAGCTGAGATGCTGACAGAACAGAAGCTGAGATGCTGACAGAACAGAAGCTGAGATGCTGACAGAACAGAAGCTGAGATGCTGACAGAACAGAAGCTGAGATGCTGACAGAACAGAAGCTGAGAGAAGAGAAGCTGAGATGCTGATAGAACAGAAGCTGAGATGCTGACAGAACAGAAGCTGAGATGCTGACAGAACAGAAGCTGAGATGCTGACAGAACAGAAGCTGAGATGCTGACAGAACAGAAGCTGAGACGCTGACAGAACAGAAGCTGAGATGCTGACAGAACAGAAGCTGAGAGAAGAGAAGCTGAGATGCTGACAGAACAGAAGCTGAGATGCTGACAGAACAGAAGCTGAGATGCTGACAGAACAGAAGCTGAGATGCTGACAGAACAGAAGCTGAGATGCTGACAGAACAGAAGCTGAGATGCTGACAGAACAGAAGCTGAGAGAAGAGAAGCTGAGATGCTGACAGAACAGAAGCTGAGAGAACAGAAGCTGAGATGCTGACAGAACAGAAGCTGACAGAACAGATGCTGACAGAACAGAAGCTGAGATGCTGACAGAACAGAAGCTGACAGAACAGAAGCTGAGATGCTGACAGAACAGAAGCTGAGATGCTGACGGAACAGAAGCTGAGATGCTGACGGAACAGAAGCTGAGATGCTGACAGAACAGAAGCTGAGATGCTGACAGATCAGATTTGATATATTAGCAGGTTAGGGTCAGGGTCTCAGATTCACAGTGTATGTTATATATTAACAGGTTAGGGTCTCAGATTCACAGTGTATTTTCTATATCAGCAGGTTAGGGTCTCAGATTCACAGTGTATTTTATATATTAGCAGGTTAGGGTCTCAGATTCACAGTGTATGTTATATATTAGCAGGTTAGGGTCAGGGTCTCAGATTCACAGTGTATTTTATATATTAGCAGGTTAGGGTCTCAGATTCACAGTGTATTGTCTATATTAGCAGGTTAGGGTCAGGGTCTCAGATTCACAGTGTATTTTATATATTAGCAGGTTAGGGTCAGGGTCTCAGATTCACAGTGTATTTTATATATTAGCAGGTTAGGGTCAGGGTCTCAGATTCACAGTGTATTTTATATATTAGCAGGTTAGGGTCTCAGATTCACAGTGTATTTTCTATATTAACAGGTTAGGGTCTCAGATTCACAGTGTATTTTCTATATTAACAGGTTAGGGTCTCAGATTCACAGTGTATTTTATATATTAGCAGGTTAGGGTCTCAGATTCACAGTGTATTTTCTATATTAACAGGTTAGGGTCTCAGATTCACAGTGTATTTTATATATTAGCAGGTTAGGGTCTCAGATTCACAGTGTATTTTATATATTAGCAGGTTAGGGTCTCAGATTCACAGTGTATTTTATATATTAGCAGGTTAGGGTCAGGGTCTCAGATTCACAGTGTATTTTATATATTAGCAGGTTAGGGTCTCAGATTCACAGTGTATTTTATATATTAGCAGGTTAGGGTCAGGGTCTCAGATTCACAGTGTATTTTCTATATTAGCAGGTTAGGGTCTCAGATTCACAGTGTATTTTATATATTAGCAGGTTAGGGTCAGGGTCTCAGATTCACAGTGTATTTTATATATTAGCAGGTTAGGGTCTCAGATTCACAGTGTATTTATATATTAGCAGGTTAGGGTCTCAGATTCACAGTGTATGTTATATATTAGCAGGTTAGGGTCAGGGTCTCAGATTCACAGTGTATTTTATATATTAGCAGGTTAGGGTCAGGGTCTCAGATTCACAGTGTATTTTATATATTAGCAGGTTAGGGTCAGGGTCTCAGATTCACAGTGTATTTTCTATATTAGCAGGTCAGGGTCTCAGATTCACAGTGTAGTTTCTATATTAGCAGGTTAGGGTCAGGGTCTCAGATCACAGTGTATTAGCAGGTTAGGGTCAGGGTCTCAGATTCACAGTGTATTTTATATATTAGCAGGTTAGGGTCAGGGTCTCAGATTCACAGTGTATTTTATATATTAGCAGGTTAGGGTCTCAGATTCACAGTGTATGTTATATATTAGCAGGTTAGGGTCAGGGTCTCAGATTCACAGTGTATTGTCTATATTAGCAGGTTAGGGTCTCAGATTCACAGTGTATTTCTATATTAGCAGGTTAGGGTCTCAGATTCACAGTGTATTTTATATATTAGCAGGTTAGGGTCAGGGTCTCAGATTCACAGTGTATTTTATATATTAGCAGGTTAGGGTCTCAGATTCACAGTGTATTTTATATATTAGCAGGTTAGGGTCAGGGTCTCAGATTCACAGTGTATTTTATATATTAGCAGGTTAGGGTCTCAGATTCACAGTGTATTTTATATATTAGCAGGTTAGGGTCTCAGATTCACAGTGTATTTTATATATTAGCAGGTCAGGGTCTCAGATTCACAGTGTAGTTTATATATTAGCAGGTTAGGGTCAGGGTCTCAGATTCACAGTGTAGTTATATATTAGCAGGTTAGGGTCAGGGTCTCAGATTCACAGTGTAGTTTATATATTAGCAGGTTAGGGTCTCAGATTCACAGTGTATTTTCTATATTAGCAGGTTAGGGTCTCAGATTCACAGTGTAGTTTATATATTAGCAGGTTAGGGTCAGGGTCTCAGATTCACAGTGTAGTTTATATATTAGCAGGTTAGGGTCTCAGATTCACAGTGTATTTCTATATTAGCAGGTCAGGGTCTCAGATTCACAGTGTATTTTCTATATTAGCAGGTTAGGGTCAGGGTCTCAGATTCACAGTGTATTTTATATATTAGCAGGTTAGGGTCAGGGTCTCAGATTCACAGTGTATTTTATATATTAGCAGGTTAGGGTTAGGGTCTCAGATTCACAGTGTATTTTATATATTAGCAGGTTAGGGTCTCAGATTCACAGTGTAGTTTATATATTAGCAGGTTAGGGTCAGGGTCTCAGATTCACAGTGTATTTTATATATTAGCAGGTTAGGGTCAGGGTCTCAGATTCACAGTGTATTTTATATATTAGCAGGTTAGGGTCAGGGTCTCAGATTCACAGTGTATTTTATATATTAGCAGGTTAGGGTCAGGGTCTCAGATTCACAGTGTATTTTATATATTAGCAGGTTAGGGTCAGGGTCTCAGATTCACAGTGTATTTTATATATTAGCAGGTTAGGGTCTCAGATTCACAGTGTATTTTATATATTAGCAGGTTAGGGTCAGGGTCTCAGATTCACAGTGTATTTTATATATTAGCAGGTTAGGGTCTCAGATTCACAGTGTATTTTATATATTAGCAGGTTAGGGTCAGGGTCTCAGATTCACAGTGTATTAGCAGGTTAGGGTCGTACTTGGAGATGATAATCTCGTGGAGGATTTCTCCAAAGGTTTTCTGTTCCTCTCCATTCACCTGGTCACATCCTTCTACTGGGATAATCTACAGAGAGGAGAGAGAGAGAGACTGGGATGATCTACAGAGAGAGAGAGAGAGAGACTGGGGATAATCTACAGAGAGAGAGAGAGAGAGAGACTGGGATAATCTCCAGAGAGAGAGAGAGAGAGACTGGGATAATCTCCAGAGAGAGAGAGAGAGACTGGGATAATCTCCAGAGAGAGAGAGAGAGAGAGAGACTGGGATAATCTCCAGAGAGAGAGAGAGAGAGAGAGAGACTGGGATAATCTCCAGAGAGAGAGAAGAGAGAGAGAGAGAGACTGGGATAATCTCCAGAGAGAGAGAGAGAGAGAGAGAGACTGGGATGATCTACAGAGAGAGAGAGAGAGAGACTGGGATGATCTACAGAGAGAGAGAGAGGAGACTGGGATAATCTACAGAGAGAGAGAGACGTGATAATCTACAGAGAGAGAGAGAGAGACTGGGATAATCTACAGAGAGAGAGAGAGACTGGGATAATCTACAGAGAGAGAGAGAGAGACTGGGATAATCTACAGAGAGAGAGAGAGAGACTGGGAATAATTACAGAAGAGAGAGAGAGACTGGGATAATCTCCAGAGAGAGAGAGAGAAGACTGGGATAATCTCCAGAGAGAGAGAGAGAGACGGGGATAATCTCCAGAGGAGAGGAGAGAGACTGGGATAATCTCCAGAGAGAGAGATAGAGAGAGAGAGAGAACTGGATAATCTCCAGAGAGAGAGAGAGAGAGAGAGAGACTGGGATAATCTCCAGAGAGAGAGAAGAAGAGAGCGAGGAGACTGGGATAATCTCCAGAGAGAGAGAGAGAGAGAGAGAGACTGGGATAATCTCCAGAGAGAGAGAGAGAGAGAGAGAGACTGGGATAATCTCCAGAGGAGAGAGAGAGAGAGAGGAGACTGGATAATCTACAGAGGAGAGAGAGAGGAGAACTGGGATAATCTACAAGAGAGAGACTGGGATAATTACAGAGAGGACTGGGATAATCTACAGAGAGAGAGAGAGAGACTGGGATAAGCTACAGAGAGAGAGAGAGAGACTGGAATAATCTACAGAGATGAAGAGAGAGAGACTGGTATATCTACAGTAGAGACTAGAGACTGTGATAATCTACAGAGACGAGAAGAGAGAGAGAACTGGGATAATTCTAAGCAGATGAGATGGAGGAGAAGAGACTGGATGGGATAGATCTAGCAGAGAGAGAGGAGAGAGACTGGGATAATCTACAGAGAGAGAGAGAGAGCAAGACTGGATAATCTCTACAGAAGAGAGAAGAGAGAGAGACTGGGATAAATCTCCCAGAAGAGAGAAGAGAGACTGGGGATATATCTCCAGAGAGAGAGGAGAGAGAGACTGGGATAATCTCCAAGGAGAAGATGAGAGAGAGAGACTGGGATAATCTCCAGAGAGAGAGGAGAGAGAGAGACTGGGATAATCCCAGAGAGAGAGAGAGAGAGAGAGACTGGGGATAATCTCC
>NW_022265905.1:135000-152500 GCF_002021735.2 Oncorhynchus kisutch | reverse complement strand
GAGACAGACACTCTCTCTCTGTGTGTCTCTGTCCCTCTCTGTCCGTGTCTCTCTCTTAAAGAGACAGAGAGACCGAGACACAGAGAGAGACAGAGAGAGGTACCTTTCGGGTCACTCACAGAGAGAGAGACAGAGACACAGAGAGAGAGACACACAGAGAGACGTACCTTTGGTCTTCCTGTGTAGGGAGAGGGCAGCTTTGAGGCGACTCCAGGTGTGAGTCTCAGGAGTGAGGTTGACCAGCAGAGAGGACAGATGGAGTCTGGTACCACGAACTGGAGTCCCCAATACCATACGGTCTGATAGACTGGATACCTGGAACAATATAATATAATACTGTCTGATAGACTGGATACCTGGAACATTATAATATAATACTGTCTGATAGAATGGATACCTGGAACAATATAATATAATACTGTCTGATAGACTGGATACCTGGAACATTATAATATAATACTGTCTGATAGACTGGATACCTGGAACATTATAATATAATACTGTCTGATAGACTGGATACCTGGAACAATATAATATAATACTGTCTGATAGAATGGATACCTGGAACATTATAATATAATACTGTCTGATAGACTGGATACCTGGAACAACATAATATAATACTGTCTGATAGACTGGATAGCTGGAACAATATAATATAATACTGTCTGATAGACTGGATACCTGGAACAATATAATATAATACTGTCTGATAGACTGGATACCTGGAACAATATAATATAATACTGTCTGATAGACTGGATACCTGGAACAATATAATATAATACTGTCTGATAGACTGGATACCTGGAACATTATAATATAGTAGAGTAGTATGCAAAGTAGAAATAAAAATAATGGGGTGCAAAGGAGCAAAATTAATTAATTAATTAAAATTAAATACAGTTGGGAAAGAGGTAGTTGTTTGGGCTAAATTATAGGTGGGCTATGTACAGGTGCAGTAATCTGTGAGTTGCTCTGACAGCTGGTGCTTAAAGCTAGTGAGGGAGATAAGTGTTTCCAGTTTCAGAGATTTTTGTAGTTCGTTCCAGTCATTGGCAGCAGAGAACTGGAAGGAGAGGCGGCCAAAGAAAGAATTGGTTTTGGGGGTGACTAGAGAGATATACCTGCTGGAGCGTGTGCTACAGGTGGGAGATGCTATGGTGACCAGCGAGCTGAGATAAGGGGGGACTTTACCTAGCAGGGTCTTGTAGATGACATGGAGCCAGTGGGTTTGGCGACGAGTATGAAGCGAGGGCCAGCCAACGAGAGCGTACAGGTCGCAGTGGTGGGTAGTATATGGGGCTTTGGTGATAAAACGGATTGCACTGTGATAGACTGCATCCAGTTTGCTGAGTAGAGTATTGGAGGCTATTTTATAGATGACCAAAGTCGAGGATTGGTAGGATGGTCAGTTTTACAAGGGTATGTTTGGCAGCATGAGTGAAGGATGCTTTGTTGCGAAATAGGAAGCCAATTCTAGATTTAACTTTGGATTGGAGATGTTTGATATGGGTCTGGAAGGAGAGTTTACAGTCTAACCAGACACCTAAGTATTTGTAGTTGTCCACGTATTCTAAGTCAGAGCCGTCCAGAGTAGTGATGTTGGACAGGCGGGTAGGTGCAGGTAGCGATCGGTTGAAGAGCATGCATTTAGTTTTACTTGTATTTAAGAGCAATTGGAGGCCACGGAAGGAGAGTTGTATGGCATTGAAGCTTGCCTGGAGGGTTGTTAACATTATAATATAATACTGTCTGATAGACTGGATACCTGGAACATTATAATATAATACTGTCTGATAGAATGGATACCTGGAACAATATAATATAATACTGTCTGATAGACTGGATACCTGGAACATCATAATATAATACTGTCTGATAGACTGGATACCTGGAACAATATAATATAATACTGTCTGATAGACTGGATACCTGGAACATTATAATATAATACTGTCTGATAGACTGGATACCTGGAACATTATAATATAATACTGTCTGATAGACTGGATACCTGGAACAATATAATATAATACTGTCTGATAGAATGGATACCTGGAACATTATAATATAATACTGTCTGATAGAATGGATACCTGGAACATTATAATATAATACTGTCTGATAGACTGGATACCTGGAACATCATAATATAATACTGTCTGATAGACTGGATACCTGGAACAATATAATATAATACTGTCTGATAGACTGGATACCTGGAACAATATAATATAATACTGTCTGATAGACTGGATACCTGGAACATTATAATATAATACTGTCTGATAGACTGGATACTACCTAATGACTACCTACTGACCTTTTGGTGTGTGTGTTTGTGCATACTACCTCCTGACCTTTTGGTGTGTGTGTGTGTGTGTGTGTGGATACCACCTACCCCGTGTGTGTGTGTGTGGATACTACCTCCTGACCTTTTGGTGTGTGTGTGTGTGTGGATACCACCTGCCCTGTGTGTGTGTGTGTGTGTGTGTGTGTGTGTGTGTGTGGATACCACCTACCCCATGTGTGTGTTGAGCAGACAGCAGTTCAGTAATGCTGCAGTCCCCAGCTCGGCCAGGGGGAGGTGCTGCTCTGCTGTTGGGAGCTCCGTCTCTCCTTCCCCAGCGGCTCACACTCACACCGCTCACACACATCTTCCTACTGGTGGCGGGCCGCTCCCGAGACACGCTCCTCCGCTCTTTAGGAGCTCCTCCCACCTTCCTACTGGTGGCGGGCCGCTCCCGAGACACGCTCCTCCGCCTCCGCTCTTTAGGAGCTCCTCCCACCTTCCTTCTGTGGGGGTTTTCCCTGGGAACGTGGTCTTTAGGGACGAGACTGTCCCTGGGAACGTGGTCTTTAGGGACGAGACTGTCCCTGGGAACGTGGTCTATAGGGCCGAGACTGTCCTTGGGAACGTGCTCTATAGGGACGAGACTGTCCATGGGAACGTGGTCTTTAGGGACGAGACTGTCCATGGGAACGTGGTCTTTAGGGACGAGACTGTCCTTGGGAACCTGCTCTATAGGGCCGAGACTGTCCCTGGGAACGTGCTCTATAGGGACGAGACTGTCCCTGGGAACGTGGTCTATAGGGACGAGACTGTCCCTGGGAACGTGCTCTTTAGGGACGAGACTGTCCCTGGGAACGTGCTCTTTAGGGACGAGACTGTCCCTGGGAACGTGCTCTTTAGGGACGAGACTGTCCCTGGGAACGTGCTCTTTAGGGACGAGACTGTCCCTGGGAACGTGCTCTTTAGGGACGAGACTGTCCCTGGGAACGTGCTCTTTAGGGACGAGACTGTCCCTGGGAACGTGCTCTTTAGGGACGAGACTGTCCCGCCCGTTGTCGTGTGACCGTGTCTGGTCGATGCAGGGTGAACATGTGGTGTCATCGTGCAGTTTGTGTCTCTCTAGCCGTACGGCACAGCACCGTGTCAGACACCTCTCCTTCACGACCTCAGCCAGCCAATCCTGTCCCACCATCGCTGACACAAAATGGCTGCCGTCCTCAGTTTCCTCCCCGGCCCTGTCTGGGTCAGTCTGCTCACAGGCAACCGCGGAGAACAGCTCCGGGCTCGGCTGCTCACCAACGCCATCTTGGATCGCTGAGCCTCCATTCCGGCTCCTGTTACTCCTCAGACTGGTTGATCCACGGGGAGTCGGCTCTTCACGGGTTCCTACCTCTGGTTGTCCCACTGCCTGGCCCAGGGACGACAGCTGGCGCAGCTCTGTGAGAGAGAGGGGGTCCTCTGGAACATTGAGCTCCTCCTGGGTGGTGCTCAGAGAGATGGGTGGACGGAGGAAGGAGGGAGGAGGAGGGAGGGCACGTGAGCTGGGGGTGGAGGAGAAGAGAGGTTTCCTGTGGCAGGAGCGCTCGGGCGACTCGTTCAGAGAGATATCTCGTAGGAAACCGTTACTGTTGGTTACTCCGCTGTTACCCAGGTCGGCCAATGAGCTGTCAGCGTTGGCCAGGGCCCGGCGGCGCCCCTGTTTGGCACGGCGAGGGAAGGAACGCTGGACCCCTCCCCCTTCTTCTCTTCCACCCTGGACGAAGTCATCAGAGGAGTTGAGGCTGAGCTGGGCTAGCAGGACCTGAGAAGACAAGAGACACACACAGAGAGACAGAGACACACAGAAAGAGAGACACACAGAGAGAGAGAGACAGACACACAAACAGAGAGATACAGAGACACACAGAGAGACAGACACACAGAGAGAGACAGAGAGACACACACAGAGAGACACACACAGAGAGACAGAGAGACACTCACAGAGAGAGAGACAGAGTCACAAACAGAGAGAGACAGACAGGGGTTAGGATGTCTCAGGGGACACGATGTAGCTCAGAATTTATGACCAGAGCCACTATGGAGAAGGGATGGAGCGGGCGAACGGGGCCTCGGGGGAGTGATGGTAGGATGGAGCGGGAGAACGGGGCCTCGGGGGGAGTGACGGCAGGATGGAGCGGATCGGCAGAACGGAGCCTCGGGGGGAGTGACGGTACGATGGAGCGGATAGGGAGAACGGGGCCTCGGGGGGAGTGACGGTACGATGGAGCAGATCGGGAGAACGGGGCCTCGGGGGGAGTGACGGTAGGATGGATTGGGAGAACGGGGCCTCGGGGGGAGTGACGGTAGGATGGATCGGGAGAACGGGGCCTCGGGGAGTGATGGTAGGATGGATCGGAAGAACGGGGCCTCAGGGGGAGTGACGGTAGGATGGAGCGGAGCGGGAGAACGGGGCCTCGGGGGAGTGACGGTAGGATGGAGCGGAACAGAGTAGTGAAGGAAGGATGGAGTGGATTGGAATGGGCCTTACACTGAGTTTCCTCTTGGGGGCTTTGTGTTTGGCGGTTGTTGCTCCCCTACGATGAGTCACAAACTTCCCTAGAGCCAAAACTGGAGACGGACTGAGAGAGAGAGAGAGAGACAAACAGAGAGAGAGTCTATTGAAACCTGATTGATCGACTGATAGAGCAGAACAGATTGAGGGCAGCAGGCAGCCTAGTGGTTAGAGTGTAGAGGAGGCAGGTAGCCTAGTGGTTAGAGTGTAGAGGAGGCAGGTAGTCTAGTGGTTAGAGTGTAGAGGAGGCAGGTAGTCCAGTGGTTAGAGGAGGCAGGTAGCCTAGTGGTTAGAGTGTAGAGGAGGCAGGTAGTCTAGTGGTTAGAGTGTAGAGGAGGCAGGTAGCCTAGTGGTTAGAGTGTAGAGGAGGCAGGTAGTCTAGTGGTTAGAGTGTAGAGGAGGCAGGTAGTCTAGTGGTTAGAGTGTAGAGGAGGCAGGTAGTCTAGTGGTTAGAGTGTAGAGGAGGCAGGTAGCCTAGTGGTTAGAGTTTAGAGGAGGCAGGTAGCCTAGTGGTTAGAGTTTAGAGGAGGCAGGTAGCCTAGTGGTTAGAGTGTAGAGGAGGCAGGTAGCCTAGCGGTTAGAGTGTAGAGGAGGCAGGTAGCCTAGTGGTTAGAGGAGGCAGGTAGTCTAGTGGTTAGAGTGTAGAGGAGGCAGGTAGCCTAGTGGTTAGAGTGTAGAGGAGGCAGGTAGTCTAGTGGTTAGAATGTAGAGGCGGCAGGTAGCCTAGTGGTTAGAGTGTAGAGGAGGCAGGTAGCCTAGTGGTTAGAGTTTAGAGGAGGCAGGTAGCCTAGTGGTTAGAGTGTAGAGGAGGCAGGTAGCCTAGTGGTTAGAGTGTAGAGGAGGCAGGTAGCCTAGTGGTTAGAGTGTAGAGGAGGCAGGTAGCCTAGTGGTTAGAGTGTAGAGGAGGCAGGTAGCCTAGTGGTTAGAGTGTAGAGGAGGCAGGTAGTCTAGTGGTTAGAGTGTAGAGGAGGCAGGTAGTCTAGTGGTTAGAGTGTAGAGGAGGCAGGTAGCCTAGTGGTTAGAGGAGGCAGGTAGCCTAGTGGTTAGAGGAGGCAGGTAGCCTAGTGGTTAGTGTAGAGGAGGCAGGTAGTCTAGTGGTTAGAGTGTAGAGGAGGCAGGTAGCCTAGTGGTTAGAGTGTAGAGGAGGCAGGTAGTCTAGTGGTTCGAGTGTAGAGGAGGCAGGTAGTCTAGTGGTTAGAGTGTAGAGGAGGCAGGTAGCCTAGTGGTTAGAGTGTAGAGGAGGTAGGTAACCTAGTGGTTAGAGTGTAGAGGAGGCAGGTAGTCTAGTGGTTAGAGTGTAGAGGAGGCAGGTAGCCTAGTGGTTAGAGTGTAGAGGAGGCAGGTAGCCTAGTGGTTAGAGTGTAGAGGAGGCAGGTAGCCTAGTGGTTAGAGGAGGCAGGTAGCCTAGTGGTTAGAGGAGGCAGGTAGCCTAGTGGTTAGAGTGTAGAGGAGGCAGGTAGCCTAGTGGTTAGAGTGTAGAGGAGGCAGGTAGCCTAGTGGTTAGAGTGTAGGGGAGGCAGGTAGCCTAGTGGTTAGAGGAGGCAGGTAGTCTAGTGGTTAGAGTGTAGAGGAGGCAGGTAGCCTAGTGGTTAGAGGAGGCAGGTAGTCTAGTGGTTAGAGTATAGAGGGGGCAGGTAGCCTAGTGGTTAGAGTGTAGAGGAGGCAGGTAGCCTAGTGGTTAGAGTGTAGAGGAGGCAGGTAGCCTAGTGGTTAGAGTGTAGAGGAGGCAGGTAGCCTAGTGGTTAGAGTGTAGGGGAGGCAGGTAGCCTAGTGGTTAGAGGAGGCAGGTAGTCTAGTGGTTAGAGTGTAGAGGAGGCAGGTAGCCTAGTGGTTAGAGGAGGCAGGTAGTCTAGTGGTTAGAGTATAGAGGGGGCAGGTAGCCTAGTGGTTAGAGTGTAGAGGAGGCAGGTAGCCTAGTGGTTAGAGGAGGCAGGTAGCCTAGTGGTTAGAGGAGGCAGGTAGTCTAGTGGTTAGAGTATAGAGGGGGCAGGTAGCCTAGTGGTTAGAGTGTAGAGGAGGCAGGTAGCCTAGTGGTTAGAGTGTAGAGGGGGCAGGTAGCCTAGTGGTTAGAGGAGGCAGGTGGCCTAGTGGTTAGAGGAGGCAGGTAGCCTAGTGGTTAGAGGAGGCAGGTAGTCTAGTGGTTAGAGGAGGCAGGTAGTCTAGTGGTTAGAGTGTAGAGGAGGCAGGTAGCCTAGTGGTTAGAGTATAGAGGGGGCAGGTAGCCTAGTGGTTAGAGTGTAGAGGAGGCAGGTAGCCTAGTGGTTAGAGTGTAGAGGAGGCTGTCGTTCTGCCCCTAAACAAGGCAGGTAACCCACTGTTCCCCGGTAGGCCGTCATTGTAAATAAGAATTTGTTCTTAACGGACTTGACTAGTTAAATAAAGGTTAAATTAATGAAAAATGTAAAAGTCTGACTGTGTCCTGGCTCTAGCTGTGGTGTGTTTGGAGCGTTTAGAGTTGGGTTGTCTGCTGGTCGTTGTCTCTCCATCACTCTCACTGGAGCTCACAATACGCTGGGCCTTCCGACCAGCATGCCTCAACAATGGCTTCCTAAAACACACACACACACACACACAGGTCAGATACAGACAGACGGGTCAGATCGAGACAGACGGGTCAGATCGAGACAGACGGGTCAGATCGAGACAGACGGGTCAGATCGAGACAGACGGGTCAGATCGAGACAGACAGACGGGTCAGATCGAGACAGACAGACGGGTCAGATCGAGACAGACAGACGGGTCAGATCGAGACAGACAGACGGGTCAGATCGAGACAGACAGACAGACGGGTCAGATCGAGACAGACAGACAGACGGGTCAGATCGAGACAGACAGACGGGTCAAACATTTGAAGACCAGAAAGGTAATGCCACCAGTCTGACCTGGCTGTGTTGTTGCTCTGCTGCTGGGGAGGAGGAAGAGGAGGAGGAGGGACGATGAAGATGTTCTCTTCATCACTGTCCTGCTCTCTCAGACAGGACAGGGCTTTGGTCTTCGCTAGTCGCAGCTCACTACTGATATCTGCTGTCCAGGACAGGGCTTTGGTCTTAGCCGGCCGCAGCGCTCTACTGCCATCTGCTGTACTTCTCTTTCTCCCTCTGGAACAGGGGAAGGGAGGCCGGGAGGAGAGGAAGAGGATGTTTTCATATCAGTGCAGAGGTCACAGTTTAGATGGTGAGATAAAGAGAGAGAGAAGAAGACACAGAGAAAGCAGAGAAGACCATAGAAGAAGACACAGAGAGAGCAGAGAAGACCATAGAAGAAGACACAGAGAGAGCAGAGAAGACCATAGAAGAAGACACAGAGAGAGCAGAGAAGACCATAGAAGAAGACACAGAGAGAGCAGAGAAGACCATAGAAGAAGACACAGAGAGAGCAGAGAAGACACCTGATTCAGCTAGCTAATCTATCTAGGAGAAGCTAGACCCCCCACACCTGATTCAGCTAGCTAATCTATCTAGGAGAAGCTAGACCCCCCACACCTGATTCAGCTAGCTAATCTATCTAGGAGAAGCTAGACCCCCCACACCTGATTCAGCTAGCTAATCTATCTAGGAGAAGCTAGACCCCCCACACCTGATTCAGCTAGCTAATCTATCTAGGAGAAGCTAGACCCACCACACCTGATTCAGCTAGCTAATCTATCTAGGAGAAGCTAGACCCCCCACACCTGATTCAGCTAGCTAATCTATCTAGGAGAAGCTAGACCCCCCACACCTGATTCAGCTAGCTAATCTATCTAGGAGAAGCTAGACCCACCCCACCTGATTCAGATAGCTAATCTATCTAGGAGAAGCTAGACCCACCACACCTGATTCAGCTAGCTAATCTATCTAGGAGAAGCTAGACCCCCCACACCTGATTCAGCTAGCTAATCTATCTAGGAGAAGCTAGACCCCCCACACCTGACTCAGCTAGCTAATCTATCTAGGAGAAGCTAGACCCCCCACACCTGACTCAGCTAGCTAATCTATCTAGGAGAAGCTAGACCCCCCACACCTGATTCAGCTAGCTAATCTATCTAGGAGAAGCTAGACCCACCCCACCTGATTCAGCTAGCTAATCTATCTAGGAGAAGCTAGACCCCCCACACCTGATTCAGCTAGCTAATCTATCTAGGCCCTGGTCTGCTGAGCAGGAACGGAGCAAGAGCCTGAATGCCCAGATCACTCGCTCTTCAGGGGGAAGAGAAGTCTCTTACCTCTTGGCTGGGGGTTTGGGGCTGGAGGGCTCAGCGATGGACAGGTCAGAGGAAGAGGTGCTGGCGAAAACCTGTTTTCGGTTGTCAGGGGAGATCCAGGCCTCCAACTTCCGGTTCTGTTTGCCGTAGGTCTTCATGAACAACGGTCGGCCTGCTCGGTTCATCTTTACTCTTTTTTTGCAGGGTCCGTTTCAGCAACAAGAAGATCGGGAACCGACTGTCAAATGACAAAATAATGGTAACAAGGGGCGTATTCGTTACGTATACCGTTGACCGTTAAAGAACCAAATGGAAGCAAAACGAGGGTTTCTATTGGACAAATTCAGGTAGGCGCCTTCCTGTTTCGTTCAGTACGCTTCCGTTTAATAAACGTTTCCCAACAGACTTGGCGTAATGAATACGCCCCAGTTGACATATTAGGACTAAACGTTAGTTTATATCCTCTATGCTTCCGTTTTTCTCAATTCATGTAACGTTAGTTAACGACAGGAAAATAACATATGGGGGAATAAAAACAAAAGTGGCATCTTTACATTGTGATTTGTTCTTACTATGACTAGTCAGCTTAACTATAATACCTAAAAACAGTCTCTCTCCATAGATACATCGGTATCATTTACTTTTTTGTGTTGTTGTTGTTGACAGAGTAACGTTACAATGTTTATCTCCCCCCCACAGTTACTGTCGTGACAGTAAACTCGGTTATCGTCCACAATCTGACAAAATACTCACCGAACTCAAACATTACCGTGGTAACCGTCTCTATCCGTTATCACACCTTTTTATTTTTAGATTTAAAGTTAATTCATTTAGCAACGGGATGAAATATAAGTATGAAATATAAGTCTTTATTCCGTTTTCAACAACAGCTCAGGATAGAGTCCCGCTCCCCCGGTTCAAACGACACGACGCTTTCTCATTGGTCGAAACTCCACCGGATGTGAGGTTGTCTAAATATAAAACACGTTAGAAGCACTTCCTCAAACAGCGCCGCCTGTTGGGACGGAAGGTGCGTCGAAAACTTAATGTGGACAATATAAATATATTATATGTAAATAAATAAATCAATTTTAAGGACATAATTTTTTTTTAAATTAAAAAATGGATACCTTGATATCAATATAAGGTTGAATATGACGTGATATAGTCTTTGTATTTCAATAATGTTTTTTAGTTTCAAGCAGAATCGTTGTCACTCATTCTGGAAGGTTGAAACGTAACCAAGGAAACCACCAGCGGGTTCCCATTGAGCCAGTACAGCAAAATATATTTATTGAGTATATGTCAAAATTAAAATCTAATTTTTATTTGTCACGTACACATATTTTGCAAAAGTTTTCGTGGGTGTAGCAAAATTTAACAGTGCAATAACACCTAACAAAACAATACACGCAAATTGTTAATTACACTAATTACATTAAGAAATGTAGAGATATTAGGGCGAGCAATGTCAGAGTTCAGAATATAAACATATTACATATGTATATGATGGTGTGTATAGACAAAATGGACTTTATATGAATAGAGAAGAAGTGGACAACAGTAGTTATATAGGATGAACTAGAATACAGTATATCCATATGAAGTGGACAGCAGGATGAACCATGACTAGAATACAGTATAGACATATGAAGTGGACAGCAGTAGTTATATAGGATGAACCATGACTAGAATACAGTATATACATATGAAGTGGACAGCAGTAGTTATATAGGATGAACTAGAATACTGTATATCCATATGAAGTGGACAGCAGGATGAACCATGACTAGAATACAGTATATCCATATGAAGTGGACAACAGGATGAACCATGACTAGAATACAGTATATCCATATGAAGTGGACAGCAGTAGTTATATAGGATGAACTAGAATACAGTATATCCATATGAAGTGGACAGCAGTAGTTATATAGGATGAACTAGAATACAGTATATATATATGAAGTGGACAACAGTAGTTATATAGGATGGACTAGAATACAGTATATATATATGAAGTGGACAACAGGATGAACCATGACTAGAATACAGTATATATATATGAAGTGGACAACAGTAGTTATATAGGATGGACTAGAATACAGTATATCCATATGAAGTGGACAACAGGATGAACCATGACTAGAATACAGTATATATATATGAAGTGGACAACAGTAGTTATATAGGATGAACCATGACTAGAATACAGTATATCCATATGAAGTGGACAACAGTAGTTATATAGGATGAACTAGAATACAGTATATCCATATGAAGTGGACAGCAGTAGTTATATAGGATGAACCATGACTAGAATACAGTATATCCATATGAAGTGGACAACAGTAGTTATATAGGATGAACCATGACTAGAATACAGTATATCCATATGAAGTGGACAGCAGTAGTTATATAGGATGAACCATGACTAGAATACAGTATATCCATATGAAGTGGACAACAGTAGTTATATAGGATGAACTAGAATACAGTATATCCATATGAAGTGGACAACAGGAGTTATATAGGATGAACTAGAATACAGTATATCCATATGAAGTGGACAACAGTAGTTATATAGGATGAACCATGACTAGAATACAGTATATCCATATGAAATGGACAACAGTAGTTATATAGGATGAACTAGAATACAGTATATCCATATGAAGTGGACAGCAGTAGTTATATAGGATGAACCAGGACTAGAATACAGTATATCCATATGAAGTGGACAACAGTAGTTATATAGGATGAACCAGGACTAGAATACAGTATATCCATATGAAGTGGACAACAGTAGTTATATAGGATGAACTAGAATACAGTATATCCATATGAAGTGGACAGCAGTAGTTATATAGGATGGACTAGAATACAGTATATATATATGAAGTGGACAACAGTAGTTATATAGGATGAACCATGACTAGAATACAGTATATCCATATGAAGTGGACAACAGTAGTTATATAGGATGAACCATGACTAGAATACAGTATATACATATGAAGTGGACAACAGTAGTTATATAGGATGAACCATGACTAGAATACAGTATATCCATATGAAGTGGACAACAGTAGTTATATAGGATGAACTAGAATACAGTATATCCATATGAAGTGGACAACAGTAGTTATATAGGATGAACCATGACTAGAATACAGTATATATATATGAAGTGGACAACAGTAGTTATATAGGATGGACTAGAATACAGTATATATATATGAAGTGGACAACAGTAGTTATATAGGATGAACCATGACTAGAATACAGTATATCCATATGAAGTGGACAACAGTAGTTATATAGGATGGACTAGAATACAGTATATATATATGAAGTGGACAACAGTAGTTATATAGGATGAACCATGACTAGAATACAGTATATCCATATGAAGTGGACAACAGTAGTTATATAGGATGAACCATGACTAGAATACAGTATATACATATGAAGTGGACAACAGTAGTTATATAGGATGAACCATGACTAGAATACAGTATATCCATATGAAGTGGACAACAGTAGTTATATAGGATGAACTAGAATACAGTATATCCATATGAAGTGGACAACAGTAGTTATATAGGATGAACCATGACTAGAATACAGTATATATATATGAAGTGGACAACAGTAGTTATATAGGATGAACTAGAATACAGTATATCCATATGAAGTGGACAGCAGTAGTTATATAGGATGAACCATGACTAGAATACAGTATATCCATATGAAGTGGACAACAGTAGTTATATAGGATGGACTAGAATACAGTATATCCATATGAAGTGGACAACAGTAGTTATATAGGATGGACTAGAATACAGTATATCCATATGAAGTGGACAGCAGTAGTTATATAGGATGAACTAGAATACAGTATATCCATATGAAGTGGACAGCAGGATGAACCATGACTAGAATACAGTATATCCATATGAAGTGGACAGCAGTAGTTATATAGGATGAACCATGACTAGAATACAGTATATCCATATGAAGTGGACAGCAGTAGTTATATAGGATGAACTAGAATACAGTATATCCATATGAAGTGGACAGCAGTAGTTATATAGGATGAACTAGAATACAGTATATCCATATGAAGTGGACAACAGTAGTTATATAGGATGAACTAGAATACAGTATATCCATATGAAGTGGACAGCAGTAGTTATATAGGATGAACTAGAATACAGTATATCCATATGAAGTGGACAGCAGGATGAACCATGACTAGAATACAGTATATACATATGAAGTGGACAACAGTAGTTATATAGGATGAACCATGACTAGAATACAGTATATCCATATGAAGTGGACAACAGTAGTTATATAGGATGAACCATGACTAGAATACAGTATATACATATGAAGTGGACAACAGTAGTTATATAGGATGAACCATGACTAGAATACAGTATATACATATGAAGTGGACAACAGTAGTTATATAGGATGAACCATGACTAGAATACAGTATATCCATATGAAGTGGACAGCAGTAGTTATATAGGATGGACTAGAATACAGTATATCCATATGAAGTGGACAACAGTAGTTATATAGGATGAACCATGACTAGAATACAGTATATCCATATGAAGTGGACAGCAGTAGTTATATAGGATGAACCATGACTAGAATACAGTATATCCATATGAAGTGGACAGCAGTAGTTATATAGGATGAACCATGACTAGAATACAGTATATCCATATGAAGTGGACAGCAGTAGTTATATAGGATGGACTAGAATACAGTATATATATATGAAGTGGACAGCAGTAGTTATATAGGATGAACCATGACTAGAATACAGTATATCCATATGAAGTGGACAACAGTAGTTATATAGGATGAACTAGAATACAGTATATCCATATGAAGTGGACAGCAGTAGTTATATAGGATGAACTAGAATACAGTATATCCATATGAAGTGGACAGCAGGATGAACCATGACTAGAATACAGTATATACATATGAAGTGGACAACAGTAGTTATATAGGATGAACCATGACTAGAATACAGTATATCCATATGAAGTGGACAACAGTAGTTATATAGGATGAACCATGACTAGAATACAGTATATACATATGAAGTGGACAACAGTAGTTATATAGGATGAACCATGACTAGAATACAGTATATACATATGAAGTGGACAACAGTAGTTATATAGGATGAACCATGACTAGAATACAGTATATCCATATGAAGTGGACAGCAGTAGTTATATAGGATGGACTAGAATACAGTATATCCATATGAAGTGGACAACAGTAGTTATATAGGATGAACCATGACTAGAATACAGTATATCCATATGAAGTGGACAGCAGTAGTTATATAGGATGAACCATGACTAGAATACAGTATATCCATATGAAGTGGACAGCAGTAGTTATATAGGATGAACCATGACTAGAATACAGTATATCCATATGAAGTGGACAGCAGTAGTTATATAGGATGGACTAGAATACAGTATATATATATGAAGTGGACAGCAGTAGTTATATAGGATGAACTAGAATACAGTATATCCATATGAAGTGGACAACAGTAGTTATATAGGATGAACTAGAATACAGTATATCCATATGAAGTGGACAACAGTAGTTATATAGGATGGACTAGAATACAGTATATCCATATGAAGTGGACAACAGTAGTTATATAGGATGGACTAGAATACAGTATATCCATATGAAGTGGACAACAGTAGTTATATAGGATGAACTAGAATACAGTATATCCATATGAAGTGGACAACAGTAGTTATATAGGATGAACCATGACTAGAATACAGTATATCCATATGAAGTGGACAACAGTAGTTATATAGGATGAACCATGACTAGAATACAGTATATCCATATGAAGTGGACAGCAGTAGTTATATAGGATGAACTAGAATACAGTATATATATATGAAGTGGACAGCAGTAGTTATATAGGATGAACTAGAATACAGTATATCCATATGAAGTGGACAGCAGTAGTTATATAGGATGAACTAGAATACAGTATATCCATATGAAGTGGACAGCAGTAGTTATATAGGATGAACTAGAATACAGTATATCCATATGAAGTGGACAGCAGTAGTTATATAGGATGAACTAGAATACAGTATATCCATATGAAGTGGACAGCAGTAGTTATATAGGATGAACCATGACTAGAATACAGTATATCCATATGAAGTGGACAGCAGTAGTTATATAGGATGAACCATGACTAGAATACAGTATATATATATGAAGTGGACAACAGTAGTTATATAGGATGAACCATGACTAGAATACAGTATATATATATGAAGTGGACAGCAGTAGTTATATAGGATGAACCATGACTAGAATACAGTATATCCATATGAAGTGGACAGCAGTAGTTATATAGGATGAACTAGAATACAGTATATCCATATGAAGTGGACAACAGTAGTTATATAGGATGAACTAGAATACAGTATATCCATATGAAGTGGACAGCAGTAGTTATATAGGATGAACTAGAATACAGTATATCCATATGAAGTGGACAGCAGTAGTTATATAGGATGAACCATGACTAGAATACAGTATATCCATATGAAGTGGACAGCAGTAGTTATATAGGATGAACCATGACTAGAATACAGTATATCCATATGAAGTGGACAGCAGTAGTTATATAGGATGGGTAAAATCGTATGTAAACATTATTAAAGTGATCTATGACTCTGTTTACACAGGGCAGCAGACTCTAAGGTGCAGGGTAGAGTACCGGGTGGTGCAGGGTAGTGTACCGGGTGGTGCAGGGTAGAGTACCGGGTGGTGCAGGGTAGAGTACCGGGTGGTAGTAGCAGGGTAGTGTACCGGGTGGTGCAGGGTAGAGTACCGGGTGGTAGTAGCAGGGTAGAGTACCGGGTGGTGCAGGGTAGAGTACCGGGTGGTGCAGGGTAGAGTACCGGGTGGTGCAGGGTAGAGTACCGGGTGGTGCAGGGTAGAGTACCGGGTGGTGCAGGGTAGAGTACCGGGTGGTGCAGGGTAGAGTACCGGGTGGTAGTAGCAGGGTAGTGTACCGGGTGGTGCAGGGTAGAGTACCGGGTGGTAGTAGCAGGGTAGTGTACCAGGTGGTGCAGGGTAGAGTACCGGGTGGTGCAGGGTAGTGTACCGGGTGGTGCAGGGTAGAGTACCGGGTGGTGCAGGGTAGTGTACTGGGTGGTGCAGGGTAGAGTACCAGGTGGAAGTATTAGGGTAGAGTACCGGGTGGTAGTAGCAGGGTAGAGTACCGGGTGGTAGTAGCAGGGTAGAGTACCGGGTGGTGCAGGGCAGAGTACTGGGTGGTGCAGGGCAGAGTACCGGGTGGTGCAGGGTAGTGTACCGGGTGGGAGCAGGGTAGTGTACCGGGTGGTACAGGGCAGAGTACCGGGTGGTGAGGGGTAGTGTACCGGGTGGTGCAGGGTAGTGTACCGGGTGGTGCAGGGCAGAGTACCGGGTGGTGCAGGGCAGAGTACCGGGTGGTGAGGGGTAGTGTACCGGGTGGGAGCAGGGTAGTGTACCGCGTGGGAGCAGGGTAGTGTACCGGATGGGAGTAGGGTAGTGTACCGGATGGTGCAGGGTAGAGTACCGGGTGGGAGCAGGGTAGTGTACCGGGTGGTGCAGGGTAGAGTACCGGGTGGTAGCAGGGTAGTGTACCGGGTGGTAGCAGGGTAGAGTACCGGGTGGTAGCAGGGTAGAGTACCGGGTGGTAGTAGCAGGGTAGAGTACCGTGTGGTAGTAGCAGGGTAGAGTACCGGGTGGTAGAAGCAGGGTAGAGTACCGGGTGGTGCAGGGCAGAGTACCGGGTGGTGCAGGGTAGTGTACCGGGTGGGAGCAGGGTAGTGTACCGGGTGGTACAGGGCAGAGTACCGGGTGGTGAGGGGTAGTGTACCGGGTGGTGAGGGGTAGTGTACCGGGTGGTAGCAGGGTAGAGTACCGGGTGGTAGCAGGGTAGTGTACCGGATGTGAGTAGGGTAGTGTACCGGATGGTGCAGGGTAGAGTACCGGGTGGGAGCAGGGTAGTGTACCGGGTGGTAGCAGGGTAGAGTACCGGGTGGTAGCAGGGTAGTGTACCGGGTGGTAGTAGCAGGGTAGAGTACCGAGTGGTGCAGGGCAGAGTATCGGGTGGTGCAGGGCAGAGTACCGGGTGGGAGCAGGGTAGTGTACCTGGTGGGAGCAGGGTAGTGTACCGCGTGGGAGCAGGGTAGTGTACCGGATGGGAGTAGGGTAGTGTACCGGATGGTGCAGGGTAGAGTACCGGGTGGGAGCAGGGTAGTGTACCGGATGGGAGTAGGGTAGTGTACCGGATGGTGCAGGGTAGAGTACCGGGTGGGAGCAGGGTAGTGTACCGGGTGGTAGCAGGGTAGAGTACTGGGTGGTAGCAGGGTAGTGTACCGGGTGGTAGTAGCAG
>NW_022265905.1:110000-130000 GCF_002021735.2 Oncorhynchus kisutch | reverse complement strand
AAGGAGCATCACTTTAAGTTAAGTTAAAAAGCAACTTCTCTGTGTTGGATATACCCCCCCCCCCAACAACAGAATGGTGTGGATATACCCCCCAACAACAGAATGGTGTGGATATACCCCCCCCCCCCAACAACAGAATGGTGTGGATATACCCCCCCCAACAACAGAATGGTGTGGATATACCCCCCCCCAACAACAGAATGGTGTGGATATACCCCCCCCAACAACAGAATGGTGTGGATATACCCCCCCCAACAACAGAATGGTGTGGATATATCCCCCCCCAACAACAGAATGGTGTGGATATACCCCCTCCAACAACAGAATGGTGTGGATATACCCACCAAACAACAGAATGGTGTGGATATACCCCCCCCAACAACAGAATGGTGTGGAAACCCCCCCCCAACAACAGAATGGTGTGGATAAATCCCCCCCCCAACAACAGAATGGTGTGGATATACCCCCCCAACAACAGAATGGTGTGGATATACCCCCCCCCCCAACAACAGAATGGTGTGGATATACCCCCCCAACAACAGAATGGTGTGGATATACCCCCGCAACAACAGAATGGTGTGGATATATCCCCCCCCAACAACAGAATGGTGTGGATATACCCCCCAACAACAGAATGGTGTGGATATACCCCCCCCCCCAACAACAGAATGGTGTGGATATACCCCCCCAACAACAGAATGGTGTGGATATACCCCCGCAACAACAGAATGGTGTGGATATACCCCCCCCCAACAACAGAATGGTGTGGATATACCCCCCCAACAACATAGTGGTGTGGATATACCCCCCCAACAACAGAAGGGTGTGGATATACCCCCCCAACAACAGAATGGTGTGGATATACCCTCCCCCCAACAACAAAATGGTGTGGATATACCCCCCCCCCAACAACAGAATGGTGTGGATATACCCCCCCCAACAACAGAATGGTGTGGATATACCCCCCCAACAACAGAATGGTGTGGATATACCCCCCCTCCCCCCAACAACAGAATGGTGTGGATATATCCCCCCCAACAACAGAATGGTGTGGATATACCCCCCCTCCCCCCGACAACAGAATGGTGTGGATATACCATCCCCCCCCCCAACAACAGAATGGTGTGGATATACCATCCCCCCCCAACAACAGAATGGTGTGGATATACCATCCCCCCCCAACAACAGAATGGTGTGGATATACCACCCCCCCAACAACAGAATGGTGTGGATATACCATCCCCACTCCAACAACAGTATGGTGTGGATATACCCCCCCTCCCCCCAACAACAGAGTGGTGTGGATATACCCCCCCCCCAACAACAGAATGGTGTGGATATACCCCCCCCACTCCAACAACAGAATGGTGTGGATATACCCCCCCCACTCCAACAACAGAATGGTGTGGATATACCACCCCACTCCAACAACAGAATGGTGTGGATATACCCCCCCTCCCCCCAACAACAGAATGGTGTGGATACATTCTCCCCCCAACAACAGAATGGTGTGGATATACCCCCCCCCACTCCAACAACAGAATGGTGTGGATATACCCCCCCCCCCCACTCCAACAACAGAATGGTGTGGATATACCCCCCCCACTCCAACAACAGAATGGTGTAGATATACCCCCCCCAACAACAGAATGGTGTGGATATACCCCCCCCAACAACAGAATGGTGTGGATATATCCCCCCCCCCAACAACAGAATGGTGTGGATATACCCCCCCCCCCCAACAACAGAATGGTGTGGATATATCCCCCCCCCCCAACAACAGAATGGTGTGGATATACCCCCCCCCAACAACAGAATGGTGTGGATATCTCCCCCCCCCAACAACAGAATGGTGTGGAAACCCCCCCCAACAACAGAATGGTGTGGATATATCCCCCCCCAACAACAGAATGGTGTGGATATACCCCCCCAACACAGAATGGTGTGGATATACCCCCCCCCCAACAACAGAATGGTGTGGATATACCCCCCCCAACAACAGAATGGTGTGGATATACCCCCGCAACAACAGAATGGTGTGGATATACCCCCCCCAACAACAGAATGGTGTGGATATACCCCCCCACTCCAACAACAGAATGGTGTGGATATTCTCCCCCCCCGAAAACAGAATGGTGTGGATATACCCCCCCCTCAACAACAGAATGGTGTGGATATACCCCCCCAACTACAGAATGGTGTGGATATATCCCCCCCAACAACAGAATGGTGTGGATATACCCCCCCCCAACAACAGAATGGTGTGGATATACCCCCCCCAACAACAGAGTGGTGTGGATATACCCCCCCAACAACAGAAGGGTGTGGATATACCCCCCCCCAACAACAGAATGGTGTGGATGTACCCAGCCCCCAACAACAGAATGGTGTGGATATACCCCCCCCCCCCCAACAACAGAATGGTGTGGATATACCCCCCCCCCCCAACAACAGAATGGTGTGGATATACCCCCCCAACAACAGAATGGTGTGGATATACCCCCCCCCAACAACAGAATGGTGTGGATATACCCCCCCACTCCAACAACAGAATGGTGTGGATATACCCCCCCCAATCCAACAACAGAATGGTGTGGATATACCCCCCCCCCCAACAACAGAATGGTGTGGATATCTCCCCCCCCCAACAACAGAATGGTGTGGAAACCCCCCCCCCAACAACAGAATGGTGTGGATATACCCCCCCCCAACAACAGAATGGTGTGGATATACCCCCCCAACAACAGAATGGTGTGGATATACCCCCCCCCAACAACAGAATGGTGTGGATATACGCCCCCACTCCAACAACAGAATGGTGTGGATATACCCCACCCCCAACAACAGAATAGTGTGGATACCCCCCCCCCCCCCAACAACAGAATGGTGTGGATATCTCCCCCCCTCAACAACAGAATGGTGTGGAAACCCCCCCCAACAACAGAATGGTGTGGATATATCCCCCCCCAACAACAGAATGGTGTGGATATACCCCCCCAACAACAGAATGGTGTGGATATACCCCCCCCCCCCAACAACAGAATGGTGTGGATATACCCCCCCAACAACAGAATGGTGTGGATATACCCCCGCAACAACAGAATGGTGTGGATATACCCCCCCCAACAACAGAATGGTGTGGATATACCCCCCCACTCCAACAACAGAATGGTGTGGATATTCTCCCCCCCACGAAAACAGAATGGTGTGGATATACCCCCCCCCTCAACAACAGAATGGTGTGGATATACCCCCCCCGACTACAGAATGGTGTGGATATATCCCCCCCAACAACAGAATGGTGTGGATATACCCCCCCCCCAACAACAGAATGGTGTGGATATACCCCCCCCCCAACAACAGAGTGGTGTGGATATACCCCCCCCCCAACAACAGAATGGTGTGGATATCTCCCCCCCCTCAACAACAGAATGGTGTGGAAACCCCCCCCCCAACAACAGAATGGTGTGGATATATCCCCCCCCAACAACAGAATGGTGTGGATATACCCCCGCAACAACAGAATGGTGTGGATATACCCCCCCCCCAACAACAGAATGGTGTGGATATACCCCCCCACTCCAACAACAGAATGGTGTGGATATACCCCCCCCCCCAACAACAGAATGGTGTGGATATACCCCCCCCCCAACAACAGAATGGTGTGGATATCTCCCCCCCCTCAACAACAGAATGGTGTGGAAACCCCCCCCCAACAACAGAATGGTGTGGATATATCCCCCCCCAACAACAGAATGGTGTGGATATACCCCCCCAACAACAGAATGGTGTGGATATACCCCCCCCCCAACAACAGAATGGTGTGGATATACCCCCCCAACAACAGAATGGTGTGGATATACCCCCGCAACAACAGAATGGTGTGGATATACCCCCCCCAACAACAGAATGGTGTGGATATACCCCCCCACTCCAACAACAGAATGGTGTGGATATTCTCCCCCCCACGAAAACAGAATGGTGTGGATATACCCCCCCCCCTCAACAACAGAATGGTGTGGATATACCCCCCCCCGACTACAGAATGGTGTGGATATATCCCCCCCAACAACAGAATGGTGTGGATATACCCCCCCCCAACAACAGAATGGTGTGGATATACCCCCCCCCAACAACAGAGTGGTGTGGATATACCCCCCCAACAACAGAAGGGTGTGGATATACCCCCCCCCAACAACAGAATGGTGTGGATATACCCAGCCCCCAACAACAGAATGGTGTGGATATACCCCCCCCCCCAACAACAGAATGGTGTGGATATACCCCCCCCCAACAACAGAATGGTGTGGATATACCCCCCCAACAACAGAATGGTGTGGATATACCCCCCCCCAACAACAGAATGGTGTGGATATACCCCCCCACTCCAACAACAGAATGGTGTGGATATACCCCCCCCACTCCAACAACAGAATGGTGTGGATATACCCCCCCCCAACAACAGAATGGTGTGGATATCTCCCCCCCCAACAACAGAATGGTGTGGAAACCCCCCCCCCAACAACAGAATGGTGTGGATATACCCCCCCCCCAACAACAGAATGGTGTGGATATACCCCCCCAACAACAGAATGGTGTGGATATACCCCCCCCAACAACAGAATGGTGTGGATATACCCCCCCACTCCAACAACAGAATGGTGTGGATATACCCCCCCCCCCCCAACAACAGAATGGTGTGGATATACCCCCCCCCCAACAACAGAATGGTGTGGATATCTCCCCCCCCTCAACAACAGAATGGTGTGGAAACCCCCCCCCCAACAACAGAATGGTGTGGATATATCCCCCCCCAACAACAGAATGGTGTGGATATACCCCCCCAACAACAGAATGGTGTGGATATACCCCCCCCCAACAACAGAATGGTGTGGATATACCCCCCCAACAACAGAATGGTGTGGATATACCCCCGCAACAACAGAATGGTGTGGATATACCCCCCCCCAACAACAGAATGGTGTGGATATACCCCCCCACTCCAACAACAGAATGGTGTGGATATTCTCCCCCCCCGAAAACAGAATGGTGTGGATATACCCCCCCCCTCAACAACAGAATGGTGTGGATATACCCCCCCCAACTACAGAATGGTGTGGATATATCCCCCCCAACAACAGAATGGTGTGGATATACCCCCCCCCAACAACAGAATGGTGTGGATATACCCCCCCAACAACAGAGTGGTGTGGATATACCCCCCCAACAACAGAAGGGTGTGGATATACCCCCCCAACAACAGAATGGTGTGGATATACCCAGCCCCCAACAACAGAATGGTGTGGATATACCCCCCCCCCCCCCCAACAACAGAATGGTGTGGATATACCCCCCCCCAACAACAGAATGGTGTGGATATACCCCCCCTCCCCCCGACAACAGAATGGTGTGGATATACCACCCCCCCCAACAACAGAATGGTGTGGATATACCCCCCCCAACAACAGAGTGGTGTGGATATACCCCCCCAACAACAGAAGGGTGTGGATATACCCCCCCAACAACAGAATGGTGTGGATATACCCAGCCCCCAACAACAGAATGGTGTGGATATACCCCCCCCCCAACAACAGAATGGTGTGGATATACCCCCCCCCCCAACAACAGAATGGTGTGGATATACCCCCCCAACAACAGAATGGTGTGTATATACCCCCCCTCCCCCCCCAACAACAGAATGGTGTGGATATATCCCCCCCCCAACAACAGAATGGTGTGGATATACCCCCCCTCCCCCCGACAACAGAATGGTGTGGATATACCATCCCCCCCCAACAACAGAATGGTGTGGATATACCCCCCCCCACTCCAACAACAGAATGGTGTGGATATACCCGCCCCACTCCAACAACAGAATGGTGTAGATATACCCCCCCCAACAACAGAATTGTGTGGATATACCCCCCCCCCCACTCCAACAACAGAATGGTGTGGATATACCCCCCCTCCCCCCAACAACAGAATGGTGTGGATATACCCCCCCAACAACAGAATGGTGTGGATATACCACCCCCCCACAACAGAATGGTGTGGATATACCCCCCCAACAACAGAATGGTGTGGATATACCCCCCCCCAACAACAGAATGGTGTGGATATATCCCCCCCAACAACAGAATGGTGTGGATATACCCCCCCCACTCCAACAACAGAATGGTGTAGATATACCCCCCCAACAACAGAATGGTGTGGATATACCCCCCCCCCCACTCCAACAACAGAATGGTGTGGATATACCCCCCCCTCCCCCCAACAACAGAATGGTGTTGATATACCCCCCCCAACAACAGAATGGTGTGGATATACCCCCCCCCCCCACAACAGAATGGTGTGGATATACCCCCCCAACAACAGAATGGTGTGGATAAACTCCCCCCACTCCAACAACAGAATGGTGTGGATATACCCCCCCCACTCCAACAACAGAATGGTGTGGATATACCCCCCCCCAACAACAGAATGGTGTGGATATACCCCCCCAACAACAGAATGGTGTGGATATACCCCCCCCACTCCAACAACAGAATGGTGTGGATATACCCCCCCCCCCCAACAACAGAATGGTGTGGATATACCCCCCCTCCCCCCAACAACAGAATGGTGTGGATTTATCCCCCCCACTCCAACAACAGAATGGTGTGGATATACCCCCCCCAACAACAGAATGGTGTGGATATACCCCCCCCCCCTCCAACAACAGAATGGTGTGGATATACCCCCCCACTCCAACAACAGAATGGTGTGGATATACCCCCCCCCCCAACAACAGAATGGTGTGGGTATACCCCCCCAACAACAGAATGGTGTGGATATACCCCCCCTCCCCCCAACAACAGAATGGTGTGGATTTATCCCCCCCCCCCAACAACAGAATGGTGTGGATATACCCCCCCTCTCCCCAAAAACAGAATGGTGTGGATATACCACCCCCCCCCCAACAACAGAATGGTGTGGATATACCATCCCCCCCAACAACAGAATGGTGTGGATATACCCCCCCCCCCCACTCCAACAACAGAATGGTGTGGATATACCCCCCCACTCCAACAACAGAATGTGTGGATATACCCCCCTCCCCCCAACAACAGAATGGTGTGGATATACCCCCCCCAACAACAGAATGGTGTGGATATACCCCCCCACTCCAACAACAGAATGGTGTGGATATACCCCCCCACTCCAACAACAGAATGGTGTGGATATACCCCCCCCCCCCCACAATAGAATGGTGTGGATATACCCCCCCCCCCACTCCAACAACAGAATGGTGTGGATATACCCCCCCCACTCCAACAACAGAATGGTGTGGATATACCCCCCCCCCCAACAACAGAATGGTGTGGATATACCCCCCCAACAACAGAATGGTGTGGATATACCCCCCCCACTCCAACAACAGAATGGTGTGGATATACCCCCCCCCCACTCCAACAACAGAATGATGTGGATATACCCCCCCCCCACTCCAACAACAGAATGGTGTGGATATACCCCCCCACTCCAACAACAGAATGGTGTGGATATACCCCCCCCCCCCCGCAACAACAGAATGGTGTGGATATACCCCCCCCCACTCCAACAACAGAATGGTGTGGATATACCCCCACCCCCAACAACAGAATGGTGTGGATATACCCCCCCCAACAACAGAATGGTGTGGATATAACCCCCCCCACTCCAACAACAGAATGGTGTGGATATACCCCCCCCCCAACAACAGAATGGTGTGGATATACGCCCCCACTCCAACAACAGAATGGTGTGGATATACCCCCCCCACTCCAACAACAGAATGGTATGGATATACCCCCCCACTCCAACAACAGAATGGTGTGGATATACCCCCCACACTCCAACAACAGAATGGTGTGGATATACCCCCCCCACTCCAACAACAGAATGGTGTGGATATACCCCCCCACTCCAACAACAGAATGGTGTGGATATACCCCCCCCACTCCAACAACAGTATGGTGTGGATATACCCCCCCTCCCAACAACAGAATGGTGTGGATATACCCCCCCACTCCAACAACAGAATGGTGTGGATATACCCCCCCCCCAACAACAGAATGGTGTGGATATACCCCCCCCCCAACAACAGAATGGTGTGGATATACCCCCCCCACTCCAACAACAGAATGGTGTAGATATACCCCCCCCCACTCCAACAACAGAATGGTGTGGATATACCCCCCCCCAACAACAGAATGGTGTGGATATACCCCCCCCACTCCAACAACAGAATGGTGTGGATATACCCCCCCCACTCCAACAACAGAATGGTGTGGATATACCCCCCCCCACCAACAACAGAATGGTGTGGATATACCCCCCCCCCACAACAGAATGGTGTGGATATACCCCCCCTCCCCCCAACAACAGAATGGTGTAGATATACCCCCCCCCCCACTCCAACAACAGAATGGTGTGGATATACCCCCCCCTCCCCCCAACAACAGAATGGTGTAGATATACCCCCCCCACTCCAACAACAGAATGTTGTGGATATACCCCCCCACTCCAACAACAGAATGGTGTGGATATACCCCCCCCCAACAACAGAATGGTGTGGATAAACCCCCCCCCCCCCACAACAGAATGGTGTGGATATACCCCCCCTCCCCCCAACAACAGAATGGTGTAGATATACCCCCCCAACAGCAGAATGGTGTGGATATACCCCCCCCCCCCACTCCAACAACAGAATGGTGTGGATATACCCCCCCAACAACAGAATGGTGTGGATATACCCCCCCTCCCCCCAACAACAGAATGGTGTGGATATACCCCCCCAACAACAGAATGGTGTGGATATACCCCCCCCCAACAACAGAATGGTGTGGATATACCCCCCCAACAACAGAATGGTGTGGATATACCCCCCCCCCAACAACAGAATGGTGTGGATATACCCCCCCGCCCAACAACAGAATGGTGTGGATATACCCCCCCGCCCAACAACAGAATGGTGTGGAAATACCCCCCCCCAACAACAGAATGGTGTGGATATACCCCCCCAACAACAGAATGGTGTGGATATACCCCCCCAACAACAGAATGGTGTGGACATACCCCCCCCCAACAATTATTCTATGAGTAATTCTATATATAATTCTATACATAATTCTATGAGTAATTCTATATATAATTCTATATATAAATTCTATATATAATTCTATGTGTAATTCTATATATAATTCTATGTATAATTCTATGTGTAATTCTATATATAATTCTATGTATAATTCTATGTGTAATTCTATATATAATTCTATATATAATTCTATGTATAATTCTATGTGTAATTCTATATATAATTCTATATATAAATTCTATATATAATTCTATGTGTAATTCTATATATAATTCTATGTATAATTCTATGTGTAATTCTATATATAATTCTATATATAATTCTATATGTAATTCTATGTGTAATTCTATATATAATTCCGTATGTAATTCTATGAGTATCATACTCACCTAGATCCTTCCCTGTGGTGAGGGAGCGTACTGATCTACATGCCATGGTAGCTAATCAGCTGGTCAAAATCACAGTCTTAATCACTAGATCATCATCAGAGATAAGTGTTACAGACATACAGACAGAGGCTGTCGTGGGCCCATGGTAAGTAGAGAGTAAACCCTCCGCTAGCCAAGTCTCTCTGTCCGGTGAAAGTAGCCTACGGAAGAACACCGTGGAAGGAAGCCGTGACCTGTAGAATGCGTGATGTGATGATGTCACAAGAGAGATAGAACACGCCCGACGACGCTCTCCTCATTGTGACGTCATAATAGCGCCTGGAGACCGGAGAGGACTTGGTGGGATGTTCTCACTAGGCTACCTGGGGTGGCAGGTAGCTTAGTGGTTAGAGCGTTGGACTA
This sequence comes from Oncorhynchus kisutch, assembly GCF_002021735.2. Taxonomy (NCBI): domain Eukaryota; kingdom Metazoa; phylum Chordata; class Actinopteri; order Salmoniformes; family Salmonidae; genus Oncorhynchus; species Oncorhynchus kisutch. The sequence goes on along the minus strand of NW_022265905.1, from coordinate 120,091 downwards.
GTAACCGAAAGGTTGCAAGATCGAATCCCTGAGCTGACAAGGTAAAAAAATTATCTGTCGTTCTGCCCCTAGTTAAACCCACTGTTCAATGGTCATTGTAAATAAAAATTTGTTCTTAACTGACTTCGCCGAGTTAAATAAATAAAAAATGAATGATGCAGAAGTCACAAACTGATTGGAGAATTATGTTCATCACCCAATTTAATTACATTACTCTCAGTCTGCAGACCAGAATGTGTCAGATCCTGGTTGAATGAAACAGACGGAGGCCCAGCTGGTCAAAAAGGTTTATTCACGGAACGTTCTGGAGTCAAGAATACAAAACAATTCATTTATACTGACTTCTCACGCCCACACATACACACAACCATACACACACACAACCACACATACACACAACCACACATACACACACACACAACCATACACACAAACACATACACACACACACATACACACAACCATACACACAACCATACAAACATACACACAAACATACGCACACACATGTCCTGCTACACACACTGTCTGTCTCACTACCCAGCCGACAGAGATAGTGACCATGTCCTGCTACACTGTCTGTCTCACTACCCAGCCGACAGAGATAGTGACCATGTCCTGCTACACTGTCTGTCTCACTACCCAGCCGACAGAGATAGTGACCATGTCCTGCTACACTGTCTGTCTCACTACCCAGCCGACAGAGATAGTGACCATGTCCTGCTACACTGTCTGTCTCACTACCCAGCCGACAGAGATAGTGACCTTGTCCTGCTACACACACTGTCTGTCTCACTACCCAGCCGACAGAGATAGTGACCATGTCCTGCTACACACACTGTCTGTCTCACTACCCAGCCGACAGAGATAGTGACCATGTCCTGCTACACACACTGTCTGTCTCACCACCCAGCCGACAGAGATAGTGACCATGTCCTGCTACACTGTCTGTCTCACTACCCAGCCGACAGAGATAGTGACCTTGTCCTGCTACACACACTGTCTGTCTCACCACCCAGCCGACAGAGATAGTGACCATGTCCTGCTACACTGTCTGTCTCACTACCCAGCCGACAGAGATAGTGACCTTGTCCTGCTACACTGTCTGTCTCACTACCCAGACGACAGAGATAGTGACCTTGTCCTGCTACACACACTGTCTGTCTCACCACCCAGCCGACAGAGATAGTGACCATGTCCTGCTACACTGTCTGTCTCACTACCCAGCCGACAGAGATAGTGACCTTGTCCTGCTACACACACTGTCTGTCTCACCACCCAGCCGACAGAGATAGTGACCTTGTCCTGCTACACTGTCTGTCTCACTACCCAGCCGACAGAGATAGTGACCATGTCCTGCTACACTGTCTGTCTCACTACCCAGCCGACAGAGATAGTGACCTTGTCCTGCTACGCTGTCTGTCTCACTACCCAGCCGACAGAGATAGTGACCTTGTCCTGCTACACACACTGTCTGTCTCACCACCCAGCCGACAGAGATAGTGACCTTGTCCTGCTACACTGTCTGTCTCACTACCCAGCCGACAGAGATAGTGACCATGTCCTGCTACACTGTCTGTCTCACTACCCAGCCGACAGAGATAGTGACATTGTCCTGCTACACTGTCTGTCTCACTACCCAGCCGACAGAGATAGTGACCATGTCCTGCTACACTGTCTGTCTCACTACCCAGCCGACAGAGATAGTGACCATGTCCTGCTACACTGTCTGTCTCACTACCCAGCCGACAGAGATAGTGACCTTGTCCTGCTACACTGTCTGTCTCACTACCCAGCCGACAGAGATAGTGACCATGTCCTGATACACTGTCTGTCTCACTACCCAGCCGACAGAGATAGTGACCTTGTCCTGCTACACTGTCTGTCTCACTACCCAGCCGACAGAGATAGTGACCATGTCCTGCTACACTGTCTGTCTCACTACCCAGCCGACAGAGATAGTGACCTTGTCCTGCTACACTGTCTGTCTCACTACCCAGCCGACAGAGATAGTGACCATGTCCTGCTACACTGTCTGTCTCACTACCCAGCCGACAGAGATAGTGACCATGTCCTGCTACACTGTCTGTCTCACTACCCAGCCGACAGAGATAGTGACCTTGTCCTGCTACACTGTCTGTCTCACTACCCAGCCGACAGAGATAGTGACCATGTCCTGCTACACTGTCTGTCTCACTACCCAGCCGACAGAGATAGTGACCTTGTCCTGCTACACTGTCTGTCTCACTACCCAGCCGACAGAGATAGTGACCTTGTCCTGCTACACTGTCTGTCTCACTACCCAGCCGACAGAGATAGTGACCATGTCCTGCTACACTGTCTGTCTCACTACCCAGCCGACAGAGATAGTGACCTTGTCCTGCTACACTGTCTGTCTCACTACCCAGCCGACAGAGATAGTGACCTTGTCCTGCTACACTGTCTGTCTCACTACCCAGCCGACAGAGATAGTGACCATGTCCTGCTACACTGTCTGTCTCACTACCCAGCCGACAGAGATAGTGACCATGTCCTGCTACACTGTCTGTCTCACTACCCAGCCGACAGAGATAGTGACCATGTCCTGCTACACTGTCTGTCTCACTACCCAGCCGACAGAGATAGTGACCATGTCCTGCTACGCTGTCTGTCTCACTACCCAGCCGACAGAGATAGTGACCTTGTCCTGCTACGCTGTCTGTCTCACTACCCAGCCGACAGAGATAGTGACCTTGTCCTGCTACGCTGTCTGTCTCACTACCCAGCCGACAGAGATAGTGACCATGTCCTGCTACGCTGTCTGTCTCACTACCCAGCCGACAGAGATAGTGACCATGTCCTGCTACGCTGTCTGTCTCATTACCCAGCCGACAGAGATAGTGACCGTGTCCTGCTACACTGTCTGTCTCACTACCCAGGCGACAGAGATAGTGACCTTGTCCTGCTACACTGTCTGTCTCACTACCCAGCCGACAGAGATAGTGACCTTGTCCTGCTATACTGTCTGTTTCACTTCTCAGCCGACAGAGATAGTGACCTTGTCCTGCTACGCTGTCTGTCTCACTACCCAGCCGACAGAGATAGTGACCTTGTCCTGCTATACTGTCTGTCTCACTTCTCAGCCGACAGAGATAGTGACCTTGTCCTGCTACACTGTCTGTCTCACCACCCAGCCGACAGAGATAGTGACCTTGTCCTTGAGACGTACTCCCCGTTCTCTCCCAAATCTCTAGTCAGGTCGGCACCAAGCTCAGACAGTCTGTGTTTAAAATACCATAAAGACATATTGTTTCACCCTAATTCTGACTAGGACCACACATTTATTGATTATGATTTCAAACATTCTAATCAATTCCATACAATTATATGTTTCAGGAGGGAATATTCTAATCATTCAATTAACAGACAATTCTCACCTATCACAAACATAGTCTACTTAAACTAATAACACACTTAAAATGATACGTTTTCACGTCTCCGTGGAACACACCGTGTAAACCTTCACAGTGCAGGATGGGAAAAATATGTGAACCCTTGGATATAATAACTGGTTGACCCTCCTTTGGCAGTAAAAACCTCAACCAAACGTTTTCTGTAGTTGCAGATCAGACCGGAGCAACAGTCAGGAGGAATGTCCTCTTTACAAAACTGTTTCAGTTCAGTTCAAATTCTTGTGATGTCTGGTGCGAACGGCTCTCTTGAGGTCGTCCCACAGCATCTCAATCGGGTTGAGGTCAGGACTGGGTCACTCCAGAAGGCGTATTGTCTTCTGTTGAAGCCGTTCTGTTGTTGATTTACTTCTGCGTTTCCTGTTGCATCACCCAACATCTGTAGAGCTTCAATAGGCGGACAGATAGCCCAACATTCTCCTGCAAAATGTCTTGATAATCTTTGGGAAGAATTGGTGTGCTGTGGCCTTTTTCTCTCCACCATTAGTGTTGTGTGTTCCTTCAAAACAACTTCATTTGAGTTTCATCTGTCCACAGAATATTTTGACAGTAGCGCTGTGGAACATCCATGCGAACTTCAAAATGTGTTTTTTTTGGACAGCGGTGGCTTCTTCCCTGAACACCATTCTTGTTTTAGTGTTTTACATATCGTAGACTCGTCAACAGAGATGTTAGCATGTTCCAGAGATTTCTGTAAGTGTTCAGCTGACACTCTAGGATTCTTCTGAACCTCATTGAGCGCTGTGCTCTTGCAGTCATCTTTGCAGGACGGCCACTCCTTTTAATTGAACCTTTATTCACAGTAACTAAGCAAGTCAGTTAAGAACAAATTATTATTTACAAAGACCGGCCAAACCCGGACAACGCTGAGCCAATTGTGCGCCGACCTATGGGACTCCCAATCACGGCCGGCTGTGATACAGCCTGGAATAGAACCAGGGACTGTAGTGACGCCTCTTGCACTGAGATGCAGTGCCTTAGACAGCTGCGCCACTCGGGGAGCCCCATAACAGAGATGGTAACAACACAGTAAATGTACAAGAGGGACAACTAGTTACTAAAGCTAGCGCTGTGATTGGAGCGTTTCGCTTCCGCAGCTGCGCAGACACGGATAACCTAACTGGAGCTGTCATCTGGAAAGGGAGGAGAGGAACAGAGAGAAGAACGAAATAAACGCAGCGAGGACGCGAACACTCAAGAAAGAGGTGAGTGATGTGGAATGTCCAGAATGCATTTCTCTTGTATAAAGGAGTTGCGTGTCACCGTGTCACCGTTATAACGGACACACGGCTAGAAACAGTGACGTGTCTCTGGCGTGAATAGGAACTTTCCCCCCTATTCCTTTAGGCAAACGCGTCGGTGTTTGGTCGAGTTGGGGGGGTTTGATGTGTTGTAAAGTCTGGGGGAGGTGAGGTGAGAGAAAGAGATAAGAGACGAGGGCCTGCGACGACAGATGAGCACGTCTCTCTCCTTCCCATCTCTGTCTCAACCATGAACAACTTTCTCTTGTTTCTCTCCAGACAATAGTTTAGCTCTACATTGAACTGTAGACTGTGTGTGTGGAATTGGTGAGCCTTTATCTAGAGCTGCGCGGTTGTAGAAATCATTCACAGGGCTGTGCTTTGCAACCCGAGATAAAGACAGTTTCAGGTTGGATAACCTTAGAATATCCCACTTGAAAGGGTTTTTTGCAACAAACCGTGGAGCCAAACATTGTGCGCCGCCTGTTGTGGGTTAAACTAGCGGAGTAGTAGTCAGGTTCGTTAAGGTAGTCTTCTCCACGGTGTCGGTAGCCTTCTCCACGGTGTCGGTAGTATTGCGCTGTTATTACACCGTTGCCCTGTCAGTGTGATGGTGGACTGTAGGCTAGTTAGACCACAGACACCATTGACTATTGACTTGACGGAGCAGCGCTACTCTGTGGATGTGAGTTGAGTCTTGGGACGTTATGGAGACTAGTCTACTGACTACCCTGTTACCGCTACTAACTAGTCTTATTACCACGGAATGTGTTTCATGGGATGTTTACAGTGCTGTTGATGTCCCCACTCTGTGATGGTATTCACAGCTGTGTGTTGGGGTTAAAAGACGCAGTAGGTCACGTTTTGAGGCGACCCGAACAAATTCACATAGAAATTTGAGTAATAAATCTGTCATTCTCCCTGACCACTTTTCCAGCCACAGTTTTTACGCAGGTAAAATGAAACCTTTGCAGTTAAAGGCTGTTCAGAAGGGTTTGGGTTTAATGTTGATTTCAGTTGAATTCATTCAGTTGTCCAACTGACTAGGTATCCCCCTCTCCCTTTTCATTAGGCTACAGATCACATAAATGATGATGAACTTCACAGGATGGTGAAAGTGTACGGTGATCTTGATTCTCCTTTCAAATACATATTGATTATAGACTAGCCTACCTGCACAGTCTACCCTCCTGTTATCTATAATACTCTTATTTTGTAGACTCGCCTACCTGCACAGTCTACCCTCCTGTTATCTATAATACTCTTATTTTGTAGACTCGCCTACCTGCACAGTCTACCCTCCTGTTATCTATAATACTCTTATTTTGTAGACTCGCCTACCTGCACAGTCTACCCTCCTGTTATCTATAATACTCTTATTTTGTAGACTCGCCTACCTGCACAGTCTACCCTCCTGTTATCTATAATACTCTTATTTTGTAGACTCGCCTACCTGCACAGTCTATCAGTGTATCAGTACCCATTGGATGCAGTGATCACAATATAATGACTAGTCAACCTGCACAGCCTATCTGCACTCATGTCCATGTCAAACCTGCTAGTCTACCTGCTAGTCTACCTGCTAGTCAACCTGCACAGCCTATCTGCACTCATGTCCATGTCAAACATGCTAGTCTACCTGCTAGTCTACCTGCTAGTCTACCTGCACAGCCTATCTGTACTCATGTCCATGTCAAACCTACTAGTCTACCTGCTAGTCTACCTGCACAGCCTATCTGTACTCATGTCCATGTCAAACCTACTAGTCTACCTGCTAGTCAACCTGCACAGCCTATCTGCACTCATGTCCATGTCAAACATGCTAGTCTACCTGCTAGTCTACCTGCTAGTCTACCTGCACAGCCTATCTGTACTCATGTCCATGTCAAACCTACTAGTCTACCTGCTAGTCAACCTGCACAGCCTATCTGCACTCATGTCCATGTCAAACCTGCTAGTCTACCTGCTAGTCTACCTGCACAGCCTATCTGCACTCATGTCCATGTCAAACCTGCTAGTCTACCTGCTAGTCTACCTGCTAGTCAACCTGCACAGCCTATCTGCACTCATGTCCATGTCAAAGGACTAATGAGCACCAACATGTGAATTTCATAGGATCATGTTAAATAAGGTGTCAAATGACTAATGAGCACCAACATGTGAATTTCATAGGATCATGTAAAATAAGGTGTCAAATGACTAATGAGCATCAACATGTGAATTTCATAGGATCATGTTAAATAAGGTGTCAAATGACTAATGACCACCAACATGTGAATTTCATAGGATCATGTTAAATAAGGTGTCAAATGACTAATGAGCATCATCATGTGAATTTCATAGGATCATGTTAAATAAGGTGTCAAATGACTAATGACCACCAACATGTGAATTTCATAGGATCATGTTAAATAGGGTGTCAAATGACTAATGAGCATCAACATGTGAATTTCATAGGATCATGTTAAATAAGGTGTCAAATGACTAATGACCACCAACATGTGAATTTCATAGGATCATGTTAAATAAGGTGTCAAATGACTAATGAGCATCAACATGTGAATTTCATAGGATCATGTTAAATAAGGTGTCAAATGACTAATGACCACCAACATATGAATTTCATAGGATCATGTTAAATAGGGTGTCAAATGACTAATGAGCATCAACATGTGAATTTCATAGGATCATGTTAAATAAGGTGTCAAATGACTAATATCCACCAACATGTGAATTTCATAGGATCATGTTAAATAAGGTGTCAAATGACTAATGACCACCAACATGTGAATTTCATAGGATCATGTTAAATAAGGTGTCAAATGACTAATGACCACCAACATGTGAATTTCATAGGATCATGTTAAATGAAAAGCTAATAGTCTGTTTTTTTGTTGTTGTTGTAAATTATGACATTCAGTGGAGCAAAACAGTATTTAGTCAGCCACCAATTGTGCAAGTTCTCCCACTTAAAAAGATGAGAGAGGCCTGTAATTTTCATCATAGGTACACTTCAACTATGACAGACAAAATGAGAAGAAAATATCCAGAAAATCACATTGTAGGATTTGTCTCTGACTGTGTGGAGAGGAATCTACGGAGACTCTGTGCCACTAAATGAGTAACAAAACCCGGCCAGATCATTTCAAGTCATCAGTCTCTAATCAAAGTCCAGTCCAAGTCAAGTCTCAAGTTATCAAATTTGTGACTCAAGTCAGACTCGAGTCCACGTCCTCCTATAATGATGCATTTCTGTGTAGAACAGATCAGGGACCCTCCACTTACTGTAGTTTAATCATTCTATCTGAGTCAGTGTGTAATGTCATCGCTGAGACTCCATTCTTTCTGAGTCAGTGTGTCATGTCATCGCTGAGACTCCATTCTATCTGAGTCAATGTGTCATCGCTGAGACTCCATTCTATCTGAGTCAATGTGTCATGTCATCGCTGAGACTCCATTCTATCTGAGTCAGTGTGTTAATGTCATCGCTGAGACTCCATTCTATCTGAGTCAGTGTGTAATGTCATCGCTGAGACTCCTCCATTCTATCTGAGTCCGTGTGTAATGTCATCGCCGACACTCCATTCTTTCTGAATCTGTGTGTCATGTCATCGCCGACACTCCATTCTTTCTGAGTATGTGTGTCATGTCATCGCTGACACTCCATTCTATCTGAGTCCGTGTGTAATGTCATCGCCGACACTCCATTCTATCTGAGTCAGTGTGTCATGTCATCGCTGAGACCCCATTCTATCTGAGTCAGTGTGTCATGTCATCGCTGAGGCTCCATTCTATCTGAGTCAGTGTGTCATGTCATCGCTGAGACTCCATTCTATCTGAGTCAATGTGTTAATGTCATCGCTGAGACTTCATTCTATCTGAGTCAGTGTGTCATGTCATCACTGAGACTCCATTCTATCTGAGTCCGTGTGTAATGTCATCGCCGACACTCCATTCTATCTGAGTCAGTGTGTCATGTCATCGCTGAGACTCCATTCTATCTGAGTCAATGTGTTAATGTCATCGCTGAGACTCCATTCTATCTGAGTCAATGTGTTAATGTCATCGCTGAGACTCCATTCTATCTGAGTCAGTGTGTTAATGTCATCGCTGAGACTCCATTCTATCTGAGTCAATGTGTTAATGTCATCGCTGAGACTCCATTCTATCTGAGTCAATGTGTTAATGTCATCGCTGAGACTCCATTCTATCTGAGTCAATGTGTTAATGTCATCGCTGAGACTCCATTCTATCTGAGTCAATGTGTTAATGTCATCGCTGAGACTCCATTCTATCTGAGTCAATGTGTTAATGTCATCGCTGAGACTCCATTCTATCTGAGTCCGTGTGTAATGTCATCGCTGACACTCCATTCTTTCTGCAGACATGGTGTTAATTCAGAGCAGATATTTAGCAGAGGAAAACGTAGACACACTAAAAAACGGTGGGAGATTTTTCTTCCATCCAGTTCTTCCAGTAAATGTTTTAGTAAAATATTCAGTTTACATTTTTAAAAGTCGTCCTTCTTCACAGAGTTGTATGTTTTTTAAAAACTTTGAAATCAATGTTTTTTTGGTCGTGAAATATGTTAGTCTCTTGCTGATCCGTTACAGTGGAACTGTGCTGTTTGTCTTTCTGTTAATGGCCTGTTTATGTTGCAAGGGCTTCTGGGAAAGGAATATAAATAACATTCCTGTGAACAACTTTCCTGTGTTCTGAAGATTATAAATGTTTTGTCCTGCGAACTTGGACACTGAACCTCAGAGTTTTCTAAATGTTGGATAAAAGGAGAGGTAGAAAGTGTTTCTGTGTCTCTCTGGACAGACCCTGGTCTGCAGTGTGTTTCTGTGTCTCTCTGGACAGACCCTGGTCTGCAGTGTGTTTCTGTGTCTCTCTGGACAGACCCTGGTCTGCAGTGTGTTTCTGTGTCTCTCTGGACAGACCCTGGTCTGCAGTGTGTTTCTGTGTCTCTCTGGACAGACCCTGGTCTGCAGTGTGTTTCTGTGTCTCTCTGGACAGACCCTGGTCTGCAGTGTGTTTTTGTGTCTCTCTGGACAGACCCTGGTCTGCAGTGTGTTTCTGTGTCTCTCTGGACAGACCCTGGTCTGCAGTGTGTTTCTGTGTCTCTCTGGACAGACCCTGGTCTGCAGTGTGTCTCTCTGGACAGACCCTGGTCTGCAGTGTGTCTCTCTGGACAGACCCTGGTCTGCAGTGTGTTTTTGTGTCTCTCTGGACAGACCCTGGTCTGCAGTGTGTCTCTCTGGACAGACCCTGGTCTGCAGTGTGTTTCTGTGTCTCTCTGGACAGACCCTGGTCTGCAGTGTGTGTGTGTGTGTTTGTGTCTCTCTCTCTGGACAGACCCTGGTCTGCAGTGTGTGTGTCTAGGGGACATGATGTCATT